>NW_015386750.1:471536-571847 GCF_001527695.2 Protobothrops mucrosquamatus
TTTCTCTGAGCATTTGGAACATGGGGAATAGTTTAAAAAAAAAGGCAGAATTTTCCCAGACACATGCACATATCTGTCTTTTCTAAATTATTGGGTTTTTTATTGTAGTTCTTTCAGGTGTATAATTTGGATAAATTTTCCATAGATAAAGTGCCTTGGCTTAACAAACTAAGCATACTCAACTTCACAAGGCAATTTCAAATAGAAGTTTTTAGAATTAATTTCAGTCTTTCCATTCCTGACTCATGTACTCTTAGTAATTTCTCTTCTGAGGTCATTTACAGGCTGGATGGAATATACAAATAAATATTTTCTAAATTCTTGAACTCTCAAATTTATGACAGGGCATCTTTGACAACATCCTCCCAAGAATATTTCCACCAATCAGTCTACTCAGGAGATCTTTCCTTTGTTCCTGCTGGGCCTTCAATTGCACATTTCACCTCTATTTAATCCTTGATTCCCATGATATCCCTGGTTTATGCTATCCAAAATAATTCCAGCAATCCCTTCTGTTGTGTACTTCGTTCACGAGCGAGTAATGAAGACTCATGGCAATGTTAAACAAAACACTTTATTCTCTTCCACAACAACCGAGCAAAAGCAGAAGGCACGCAGGCCTTTTTATATGGCCAGGAACCCATACAGTGTCAACCAATAGGAACAGAGCGTTTCGCGCCTTGCGCATGCGCACAAGGCCGCCGCCACTCTGTCTGGTCCCGGGCAGCTTTTGGAATGCCCGGGACCAATGCAACGTCCCAAGCCTGCTTTTGCCGGCTCGGGACACAACACCCCTCCCCCCTAGATGGAGCATACTTCACGTACACATGTGTGTGTCATGTAATGGGAAGAGTGACATACAGTTTCATTATTCAAATGCAAAGAATGTGGAATACACGAGGCTGCCCGCAGGCGAACCCCTTTCACTAATTATTATTGGGAATAAATGTATCCGAAATCAATAAACTAATACAGATAACCCACTCACGAGTTATTCCCTTTAATCAGAGGTTTCCTAAGCCAGTCTTCATGACTTGACAGCAACCTCACAAAATCTCTCAGATGTTTGGGTGGGCACTTTGCCCGTTGCAACCTCCGAAAGGCCGTAGAGATTGCCTGGCCCACCTGCTCGCCCACCAGGCTAGGCAGGCCAAGATGTTGTTGCTCTGAGTTCCCAGGTGACTCTGGTGATGGTGCCTGGCCTATCTGCTAGCCTACCAGGCTAGGCAGGCCAGAACTTTGCTGCCCCAAATACCCGGTTGACCCACCCAGCTGCTTGCTGGCTGGACCCTCTAAGTCCAAGCCAGCATACCTTGGAGGGGTGGAAGTCACCGGGTCCACAATGGACCCCTCTTGGGAACACTGTCCCTCGAACCCAAGGCCAGCAGATGGAGACTCCTGGGTAGCGGAAGTGCCCCAGTACTGAGTGGCCCCCAAGCACGAGTCAAAGGTGCCCGAGTCAGGAGTCACTCCCATGGCAACCCCCTTTGCTGGTGACTTCCTTTTGGGAGCAATTGCTGAATTAGGCAAGCGTCCCTAGTGGAATTCCTTTTCTCTTGCTGTTTGTGATTTGTGTGGATACCCCTGGTCAGTCTCCCTGTCTGGAGCACTATCTGTCATATGTGAATACTGTGGATACCCCCGGTGTGACTCCCTGTCTGGAGTAAGCATGGATGTGTGGGATGACCCCTTATCCGATGAATTCCTATTTGGAGCACTTGCGGAACCTTGGGATGAATCCCAAACAGCCTCTGTAGCAGCTAGCGAGGGCCTGTTAGGCCTGGAAAACTGTGGCCCAGAATGCATGTTATGGTCCTCCCCCCCCAGAGCAGAGCCAGGAGTGGAAGGGTGAGAGTCCAGTCTCCAACGCGGTTGGTCTATGTGCCTGTGAAGAACGCGGCCGTCCCCCAAGACAACTTCGTAGGACAACGGCCCAGAGACCTTGCAGACCACAGCTGTGACCCAGAGATGTCCAGGCCCATCGTTTCTTGCACAAACTGGATCGCCCACCTGGAGACTCCTAGGTGCCCACGGTTGTGACACCTGTGAAGCCACCCAGTCAGGGTGCAGCCTGTCCAGTTTAGTAATGAGGCGGTGACCCCAGCGGAGTTCAGCAGGGCTCTTCCCTGTAGCTGTGCATGGTGTGGTGTGGTGTGCAAGAAGGAAATCTGCTAACCTGTGATGCCAGTTACCATAAGTCAGTTTCTTGAGAGCATCTTTGGTGGTGCGCATCATTCTCTCTGCCAGTCCGTTGGAGGATGGATGGAAGGGAGCCGATGTGGCATGCCGGATCAGATTGGCTTGAAGAAAAGCCTGGAACTCAGAAGATGTAAATTGAGGGCCATTATCAGAAACCAGAACATCTGGAAGACCGTGTGATGCAAAAATTCCTCTCAACACCTGGATGGTCCTGGCAGTAGTAGTGGAGGAAACAGGAACAACCTCTAGCCACTTGGAATGGCTATCAACAACAACCAGGAAGAATTGCCCCTGAAAAGGCCCAGCATAATCTATATGCACTCTAGACCAGAGCTTTTGCAGGCTCAGGACACAACACCTTCCATAAGGCAGATATCCTTCATCAAGGAATTTTAATCACACACAAAGCTCCTTGATATCTGTTTGATAATCAGCTTTGTTTAAGCAGACAGAAATGGAAAGGGAAGAAAAACTTAATCAGGAGTCCAATGGCTTTTAGGCAAGCCTGCCCCCAACCCTACCACATGGAAGAGAACGGTATTATACAATTCAAAATAACTTCAATTTTTGAATAGGGAATGATAAATCCTAACTGAGATATTCACTACCACTATCCATGTAATGGTGGACTCAGTTTGGCAGATCTGCTCAAAATGCTTCCATAGTAATCTGTATTGTATTTCTATGTAAACACTATCAAATATTTTTATAAATGTACCAGTAAAAAACACAATGCTGGCAGTGTACCCACATTGTTCATTCCATGTGTCCTGTAATCAGAAAAAACACATTTCATTATCCATTTTTGTTATAATGGTAATAGAAAAAAGATCTATTTAAGCTAACATCAGTAAATATATTTTGCAGTTATTTATTCCATGAGTTTTTAGGAAATGTTTTCTTCCATTTGTTCTGAAACAAGTGACAGATTCATTGGACAACTCAGAATTAATAGCATGCTTTTACATAAATAGTTTGCAGCAGAGTCTGTAATTTGAGAAAAAAAATCCAATATCTTTTGCAGTTTTGACATTTGTCAACCATTGATTGGACCTTAGCTAATGATAATTACTAAGTTACATATCAGCAAAAGAATACTGAATTGCATTCAATAAAACATAATATGATCCTCCCTTAAATATTTATGATCAGAAGTAGACATGAGAAAATAAGAAACAGATGGAGAAAACAATGAAAACAAAAAAGTGGGAAATACTCACTATGAAAAAGAGAAAATAGAAATAATGAAAACATCTTTGGAGATCTTAATCAGTTCTTCAGAATACAGCAGCTTGAAGACTAGATTAAAGAGCTGCTGTAAAATAGTTTCCCATGGAAGATAATTGAGAATCTACAGATTAGATTATAGATTATGATCTGAATTTTTGAAATTTAACTCAAAGGTTCTTACTCATAGTTTAGCACTTTCACCTAAAGACCTCCACTTTTACTTCCATAGTCTGATGTTTGGTTACAAAGCTTCCTACCAAATTGTTATCATGGAATCTCTATGAATATTATAACTTCCAAGCTGCTTGTTATAGAGAAACATCACAGTGCAGGTTTGGGATATGAATGATGGAGAACTGAGCACTACAAAAGGAACTAAGCTGCTTCATTTTTTTTTTTCATTTTTCCTATTTAATCTTTATGTAGTATAAAATATCCGTGTAATGGTCATTATTAAACCTGAATATCATCTACTTTGTTTTCTTTTTAATTGATTATGTGCCATCCAGTAGTTTTAGATTCCTGGTGACAAGATAGATCTTCTTCTTATGATCTATCCCTAACCTGGTCCTTTAGGTCTTCCAATGGTGCAGTCATCCCACTTTAAATGAATCCATCCACCTTGTTGCTAATAATTTTCTTCTTTTTACTTTCATCTTTTGCAGCATTAGAATCTTTTCCAGAGACTAGGTCTTCATGTTGGACATTTCCTGTCCAAAATAGAATAATATAAGCCTGGTCATTTCTGTCTCAAGTGAGAAATCTGAGTTGATTTGTTCAATGATACATCAGTTTGTTTTCTTGGCTACCCACAGCATTATCAGGAGTTTTCTCTTATACTAAACTATAAACTTCAAATTATTATTCACTGATGACACTGTCATTCGGTTTCATGATTGGAGTTGAAATGAAATCTAATGTGCACTGGCATTATTCTGCCAGACTGAAATGCTAAAAATTAAATATTCAAACATCAAGGTGATGGTATTCCACAAGGCATCATTCTAATTATTCATTTACATGGAAAATTAATAAAGTATGGGTTGAGCAGGTCCTTCATACAAATGTATTAGTGTTTATTTACAATCTGCGCTATGAGAAACTGCAATCTTCATTCCAAATTTCTATACTGACATATCAAAGGGAATTTACTTTGCACATCTAGATGCTTTCCCCTTAATAGTATTAAAAAGAAGATATAAAAATGTTACCTCCCAAAACCTATTGTGTATTTTGTGATACTGAAGAAGAGATGTTTGCTCTTATACTCCTGGCTTGCCTAATCTATTATTTTAGAAAGTGGGATTGATAAAATCAGAAAATATTTAAGTTTTTGGATTTTAGAGATCCCCAATAGGGATCTCCCCCATGGGGATTGGTGCACTTTTTAATTAAGTGAAAAGTTCACTATATTTTCCAGCAAAATAGGTAAATTTTGTAAAAAAAATAATGTCAGAAGCCATTGAAATTAATTGGAATTTAATTGGACCGGCTGTGACATCATTGTGGAGTGGGTGAAGGAACAGACCTCTGTTCCTAAATCCCGAAAAATTTTCGCTAAGAGCTCAGCAAGGGCTTTGCCGATGCCGGAGAGATTGGTAAACAAAGACGAAGCTTCAGAGAAGCCGGGTGGAAAGCAAACACCTGAGCAGACAGGAGCAGCACTTTTAAAATTGGCGGAGAAGAAGCCAGTCTCTTAGGCCGGCCTGGAGTGATGGCGGCAGTCTGAGAAAGAAGTGAAAAGTAGAACTGACAGCTTCGTACGGGAGATAAGGAAAACCCCTGAAGGAAGTGAGGAATATTTGGCAGAGAGAATATGCGGAAAAAGCAAAGTGATAAGAAGAGAGATACAGCGGCAACTGAAATGGAATAGAGCGGAGAAGGGAGCGATAGAGCAGAACGAGAGAGCAGCGAGAAGAAGCAAAGAGCCCACAGTAAAGTTTATAAAACATGAAATACTGGAATTTAAGAGCTGCAAGAAGTAGAGATTGAAACTAGAGAAAGGACGGCTGGAGGTAACAAAGGGTGATTAAGAGACTTTGAAAAAATTAACATAACGATTAAAAGGTGAAGTGAGACAATGGAGAAATTTAATACTACTTAGTGGAACTTATTTTTGAAGAGCAAATAGCATTGAAATTTGGACTTTAACTGACATATATCTAGGTAAAGTGACGAGTGGACATTTTGGAAATATTGGATATATAGAAGAAGAAATAAGAGGTCACATTGGGTGGATCGGTGGATACATTAAATTGAGACAGAGAGAAAAAAGGCTGATGCAATATTGTAGCACCCATATACAAGCAGTGACTAAGCTACAAGTAGAAAAGGGGCGTCAGGCAATGTATTAAAAGGAATGAAGTAAATGAATTGTATTAACGAATAGAAATAAGCATAATTGAGTAATTGAATTAAATAGAAGTGAGAAAGTAATTATAGTAAAGTAAAGAAATATAGAGACAGGTGATTATTCAAATAAGAGTGATAGTGAATGAAATTAAGAGTGGTGATAATACTTAGAGAATAGTATATATATATGTATTGTGTGTAGTGTTATAGAAATATATATAAGAGGTGTTCAGAGTATTATAAATTATACCATATAATAGTGGGATAAGGAAAGGTATAATTCTATTTGTAATTTTATTTTTTAACGTTAACCCTAAGAATAATGTTCTATAAAGGCATTATAGTCATATATATAGTCATATATATTAATACATAATTAGAAATATTATATAGTCGGCATGGGCTAACCGAAGCAATAACTGCGACCCCTCCCCCCACCCCCACTCAACAGCCTACACCCCAAAATACAATTCACGATGGAAATAGAAGCCAACAACCAACTCCCCTTTCTGGACATCCTAATCTACAAAAAACCCAATGGCTCCCTAGGACACACCATCTACCGGAAAAAAACACACACCAACCACTACTTAACACAAAGAATGACACCAGACCCACACTCACGAAAACCACACAGGATGTCACCATCACACATCCATGCAAAAAGCAAACCCAAACCCACACAGATGATGAGGCACGACCACAAACTAGAAGCCAGTCCACAGCTGCATCATTAGCCACTTTAAACCCCTCCAATCCATACATGAAGCAAACTGACACCCACCATAAAGATGTGGCACGACCACAAACACGAAGCCAAACAACAGCAACGAAGCTCACCATCTCAAATCCNAATCAGAGCACAGCCAAGCTCCTTAACCAATCAGAACACACCTCCACCCAATCAGAACACAGCCAAGCTCCCACCCAATCAGCTCAAACCCCACTGGCAGTTAAAAGGAAGAAACAGCTGCAATCACACACACTACTCCCAGAAGCACGAAGCTGAAGACACCAGCCTGAAGATGACGAATGTGACTTCGTCGAAACGTTGCCAAGACACTTCTAATTCTACGCGGGAGAAAACCCGAATAACTAAAGACCTACATATATATTCTTTATTTTCTGAGGTTTGCGCGGGTGTTTGTATGTAGGTCTTTGGTTATTCGGGTTTTCTCCCACGTAAAATTGGAAGTGTCTTGGCGACGTTTCAGCGAAGTCCCATTCGTCATCTTCAGGCTGGTGTTTTCAGCTTTGTGCTTCTAGGAGCTCCTAGCCTGAAGATGACAAATGGGACTTCATCGAAACGTCGCCAAGACACTTCCAATTTTACGCGGGAGAAAACCTGAATAACCAAAGACCTACATATATTCTTTACTATCTATATTATATATATACTTACATATTTAAGTTTAGACTATATAGATTGAAAACCAACTTGATCAACAAAAACAACTTGCCATAAATTGGTATATGCAAAAGTGGAGAAATATTATTTAAGTAATAAAATGACAAGTACCACAACAACACGTAAAGTAGGCAAAAAAACCAGTTACAAATCCCACACCTATAATGGCCTCTCCTACAGGTCAAATAATGATAGTGACCATGTTGGGGAAAGAAAAAGAAAAAGAATTGGCAATAAACCCACAGAGCATGCAGATAACACTACAAATGATTCAAGAAACAATGATGATGACCCAAGAGGCAATAGCAAACAATCATGAAGAAACGAAAATGCATCACAAAGAAATCAAGAATGATATTGGAGAAATGAGAGATGAAATTAAAAACATGAATGATAAGATAGGCAATATACAACAAACAATGATGGAAAACGAACAAAGAATTCAAAAGGTCGAAACAAAAATGGAGCAAGTTGATAGCAAAATAGAAAGGATGGTACAGAAATCCAAGCAAGTAAATAGGGAGTTGACTAAATCTATTGCCTGTTTGGAAATGGAAAAAGCTTCATTCTTTCTAAGATTCCAAAATATCAGAGAGGAAAAGGAAGAAGATTTGGGAGAGAAGATGGCGGAGATGTTGGCAGAGATATTAGGAAAGGACAAACAGGAAACAAGAAGAGACATAGACGAAATGTATAGAGTATATACAAATTATGCACGAAGGCATAGATTGGCAAAAGAAGTGCATATAAGGTTTACTCGAAGATCAATAAGAGATGAAATATATAAAAAAACAAGAGACGAACCGATAATATATAAGGGTAAAGAAATAATTATATTAAAACAAATACCACGTAGAATACGAAATCAGAGACAAGAATACCAATTTCTAACGACCCAATTAACTAAATATAAAGTTATGTTTCGATGGTTAATACCTGAAGGCATATTTCTAACATGGCAGGAAAAAAAAATATAAGATAGATACACTCAAGAAAGTGCAGGACTTTTACTTTATGCAGGGAGAAGAACAAGAAAGTAGGGAAGAGCCAGAGAGTAAAAGTCAGGATGAAGATTTATTAGAGGAAGTCGAACAAGAAAGAGAAATACAAAAGATACAAGAAAGAGAAAGGTTAGAAAGAGAAGGAGCAAAAGGAAGGGTAATAGAGACAAGAAGCATAAAAAATAGATCAAGTAAAAAATGGGAGATGCAATTAAGCTCTTCTCTGTAAAGATTAATGGTTTAAATATATCAAGAAAAAGAGCACAAACGTTTAACAAATTAAGGAAATTGGATGCAGATGTGATATGTCTTCAGGAAGTTCATATAAAAAAGGATTATAGAAAACTACTAGAGAATGTAAAATTAGGAACACTATACACAACATTAGCACAAAACAAGAAAGGAGGAATTGCTATATATGTCAAAGAAAAAATAAAATCAAAATTAATATATTCGGATGAAGAGGGGAGAATTTTAATGTTGGAAATAGAATTAGAGCAAAAACAAATCTTATTAACGGTAGTATATGCATCAAATAATAATCAACATGAATTTTTTAAAAAAGTACATAAGAAACTAGTGGATCTGGATTACGAAAGTATTTGTATGATTGGGAATTTAAATGCAATAGTTGATGTTAAGAAAGATTATAAGAGTAGGAAAAAGAAGAAAAAGAAGAAAAATATATTACCAAAATCGTTCTTTGACATGGTAACAGAACTCAACTTTCAGGATATAATGGAGAGAGACACACAGGTCAGACAAACAATATACGTTCTATTCGTATCCGCATCAATCTTGGTCTAGGATTGATACGGCCTGGGCAACAACAGAAGTACAAAACAGGATAGAGGAAATTGAAATAGGACTTAATGATTGGGCAGATCACAACCCAATAATAATAAAACGGAAAGGCCAGAAACAGAGAAAAATATGGTCAATGAATCAAAGACTGTGTAAAAATAAACAATATATACAGATGCTAGAAAAGGAGTTGACATTATTTTTTCAGGTAAATAAAAAGGAAGAGACATCAACACAAAATTTGTGGGATACTACAAAAGCTTACATTCGGGGATTGACAATTGCATACAACTCTAAGAAAAACAAGGATAGGAGACTTCAACAAGGAAAATTACAAGAAAAATTTAAAAAAATAGAAGGTGATCTACAGAAGGACCCACAAAACAAAAAGATAAAAGAAAAATGGAATATTATAAAAGCAAGATTAACCTGACAACACAAAAAGAAATAGCACAGAAAATTAGGATGGAGAAACAAAATTACTTTGAAAATGCGAATAAAACTGGTCGATGGTTGGCCTATAAATTAAAAAAAGAAAAAGGCAAAAGAACAATACATCAACTACAAGATGAAAGTGGAACAGTACAATATAGACGGGAAGAAAAAAAAGAATATAATACAAAATTTCTTTTCAAATCTATACCATCAGGAAGATATAGCAGATAATAAAGTCAAACAATATATAGAGGCAGCAAAAATGAGCAAAATCTTTCATTTTCTACTGTATTACTACCTGGACACATTTGGCTTTATTCATACAACTGTAGTACCTTAAAAGCAGTGGAATGAAGATGACAAGAAAGAAAGTGGAAAATAATGTGATCTGAGCTTCTGAACACACTTTTCATGTATCACATTGAATAATATACTGGAAAATGCTCAGGATAAGGACAGCACATCTGAAAAGAAGGTCAGCAGTAATAAAATGGCAGGGACAACCAGGAGATCAAAGTCCCATCTCCACTGTCAGCCAATAGATATGGTCCAGTAATCAGATCTATTTTATTAACTTAAGGCTAATGTAGCAGTTGATTTAAATACAGTGCTTTCTAACTATTTCTCTAACATATGATTTCTCTTCTTCTTCTTCTTCTTGTGCCATATCCGTTATCAGACGTTGGCAATCATGTTGGTGATCCTGTTTTTATCAATTTATGCCTGAAAATAGATACCTCCAAAAATATACTGTATCTCATGGAAAACTATTAGGATGTTTTAGGTATTTCAAAGGACAATTATGGAGTGATTTCACTTGATTCCCTGTAGACTATCCATATTATATTTTAAAAAAACCCAAACTATATAATATTCAGAAGAAGAAGTTCAAAAGTTCTATCTGCTTTTCATGAATGTGTTTCTGTCCTTCTAAGTTAGGTCTATAAAGTGAGCTTTATTATAGAATGATGCCTACAGAACCTTATCACTTCCTTCATTATATAAGTCACTGAACCATAAAAATAGGTTCATGCATCACACAAATAATGTTTTTGATTTGTATATATTCAAAATTTTGTGGCTGACAAAGAGAGACTGGTATAGCTATTTCTAGGTCTCATCAGCTAGTCTTACCCCTCTGGAATTCGAACCTGAGCAGCTTGCATGTTAGGCAGCTGTATTAACCTTTAGGCCACAGGCTCCTCCTCACTCCTGTCAGTAGAGGCCAGGGAGAATATATATCTATGCTGTTCCACCCAACACACACACACACACACACACATTCATTCTAGTCATATACAATACATTAACTGTTCTGGCATAGGAAACAATTGAACTTGGAACCACTTGCTTTCTGCACCTTATGTTACTGCTATGCTTTCTAAAATAATTATGTAAAATTATATAAAGCAAGCCACTGAACCAGTGGAAAGAAGGGGGTTCTGTAGTTATAATCCAATCCAAAATTTTAGTTGGATGAATAAGCTCATATAGTTTTAGGCTCTATATTACTCAAGCATGTTTTCTTCTTTATTTCATGTTCTATGTATAGTAAAAGCATTTTGTGTATATTTTCTACAACTGGATTTCTAATGCATGTTGTTATCAGGGCAAAACATTAAATGCATCACTGCACTTTTTTAAAAGTTAGCATTTATTTCTATGTTGCATACAATAGAGTCACCCAGGTTAAAACCTCATTCTTGTACTAAGGATCTTTCACCAGCTTCAGTGTGATATTATACAGTATGTCCAACATTGTCTATAGAGATTCTCAGTCATCTAGGTTTTGGAACTGGTAAGGCTAAAAAAACGTTAAACAAGGACAACAACTAGCCCAATCATGATGTACCAGCCAATTGTCATGTTCAGGACAATCAGAACATTCAAAACTATGCATACTGAAATGGCAAAACAGTGTAATTTCCATTTCATTTTGAATTAGAGTGTATATACATTCTGTATGCATAAAATTCACTAATTGCATGTAGCAACTTGTTTCATTAAACCTGTTTGGAACATTTTTTAAATCAGTAAAATATGCTACATTTTGTGAACTTAATCATGACAATTTAAACATCTATAATGTTTAGTGAACTAAATCAAATCAATGTAAACATTTGTAAGACTGGGTTAACCGTTTCACAAGGAGAAAGAAAATTTTCCATAGTTCAAAACTCATGAAAAGTTTGATCAAATGTTATCATGTGAATGATAACATTTATACACTAATAAATAACAAAAGGTGAACACCAGGGAAATTTAAAATCATTAAAAGTTTTAATAAAACATTAAAAATTTTAAAAGACTCTAAAAGAGACCTAGCTTTCGTTGGTTCCTACCAACATCATCAGGGCATAGATAATTCAATGGGAGAAGGCATTTATACACCAGCCAATGCCTGCGCCCGACTCCTAGACCTTGTGATAGGTCCCGGTCGGTCAATCACTGTGTTCATCATGGTCAACTCCTTAGTCTCCCAATTTAATTCTTTAACTCTTTGTCAGAAAAAGAAATTTGGATTTAAATGTTTTGCAGTTGCGACTTGAGCCTGCTTAACGCCCCTAGTTGGGGGGCTGCAAGGCAAAAGATATTGTAAAAAGTAAAACTGCAGTATAGCAGTTAAAAAATGTCAAGGTGTAATCAATCAGACCGGTCTGTCTGAAAAACTTCCTGTATATATATATATATATATATGTGTGTGTATGTGTGTGTGTGTGTGTGTGTTCACTGTCATTTTCTTTTCTTTTTGTTCATCTGAACATATTTCCAAAAAGTTGTGAGTATTTCCCACTGGACTGCTAAAGTCTTGTATGAATTTTTCATTCATTTCCATGAACTTCAGTCAATATTTTCAAAACATTGTAATTGACATATTCCTTAGTATACTTGAGAATTTCACATATTAAATAGAAAAAAAAGATGAAATGGCTTATTTTGCATATTTCTTGTTCTGATGTGTAGAACATCTCATAATTAAATCTTGATATTAATACCAAGAAGTATTGGAAAATTCAATAACATAGCTATCTGTGTGAATATTCTGAAGTATAGAAATGTTAATCAGTAACCTTACCTGATGTTTTTATTTTATTTTCCAAATTTAAAGTTAAGATTTGAAATACATGCAAATACTAAGTTAGCAGGTATGCCTGAGCATATTATCTTAAATAACAGTCTCCTTTCTGCTTTCATACTTTTCATTAGGGAAGTTACAATATGTTTGCAAATAAAACTTATGTTAAACACATACTCTTATCTTTCATTGTTATGGCAATCTTGCTAAATATTTTGTAAATCTATTTGCAAAAAGTATTTTTTTAAATGTATTTATTGATCTAAACCATAAAAAAATAATTCCAGTAAGAATAAAATTTTATATTATATTTGATTACAGACACAGCTAGCAAGGCAGAATTTTAATTTTCCAATTGAAATATATATGTCATATTTTATCTTTTTAAGACAGATGATGTATAATAATTGGAAAGCAAACTTTCAATCACAAAATTAATACTTCATATAGTTTTTGATACATTATTGATTTTTCTTACTCCCACTTCATCTTCAATATAAGTTCCATTATCTGTTCTTTCTACATTGATATATTTCAATTTATCTAAGGGAAATATTGCAGAACAGAAAAATATCAAATAACCATCAATCTGGCATGAATAGGTTAGAAAATATGGGAAAGCCAGAGAAAACCATAGACATGATTATAGATCCAAATATATGTACACACAGGAGCTTCGGTTATGATGCGCAAATCAATGCCTGAACCTTAAATCTTATTACACATGCTGAATCTTGTGTAGAATCCTAGCTATTCATCACTGTCTGGGAAAAGCGAATACTTGCCCTAGCTAACCAAATAATGTTGTGTTTTATTGATGATACCTCTCTGACTATAGATCTCCCAGACATCTGTGCAAATTATCACCGATCCACTGTAAATTTTAGGCATTGCTAAAAGCCACTTGACAGTCTATTGAATCTGTCAGCTTTAATCGTAAGAGACAAAAAAAAAAAAAAATCAGCAGAGAGTAGTACTGCTCCATACTGTCACTCAGCCTGTCAAATGAGGCTTACTAGAAAATACAATTCAGAGCACATAACCATACTGCAAAATTCACTGTTACATTTAAACGGAACAGCCACCAATACAGAATTGGAAAACTAAAAAAAAGAAAAAGATGAAAATAGTAGCTTTCAAATGACACGTGCAAAAAACAAACTGTATAAACAAGCTGAACTACTTTTCTTAACAGCTCATTATTCTTCATAGCAAAATTCTATGAACACCAATTCAGGAACAAGTGCTGTGCTGTGCTGAATTGTTTTCTGCATTTTGTTTCAATTTTTCCCTTTTTCTTTTTGTGGTAACAAAATTGCTTTCTAGTTTTCTTTAAAATAGAAATATGTCTCAGTAAAATTCTCATAGGTAGTTATCATATTCTTCAATTTATCTTTATTATAAAGGATAGTGATGTAGGATGTGGATGACTTTATTGTACTTTCAGCTTTCAATATATCAATTTGCCCAGCTGATTGAATATTATTACTGACCTAGTGATATATCCTTTTCAGCATTATCCCCTTTATCTTTTACTCATATGGACCATATTTAGTTGCCTCCTGAAACAAAAATGTTCAAGAAAAACCTGGAGCATTACCATCATCCAAAGTATCACCATAATTTATTTCATATCTAGCTTTAGTGTTATTGACAACTTGGCTATAACAATAAATAAGTCTGTACAGTCATTTGAAATGAAAAGTATAAAAGTTCTTTGGAACATATGTGGGTATGGCAATAGTATCCCTTTGCAGCTCTTTAAAGCATCTATACCTTTCCATTGGATGTCATACTTAACCTCTGCCACTCTAATCTGAGAAAAGATTGCTTGGATTAAGAGGTTACAGATAAATGCTACATTCATATCCATGATTGCTTTGAAACCACTTTTGTGCCTTCAGATGCAAAGCATTACAGTGGGCAAATAATTAATATGAAAAAATACAGTTTTCTTGTATTTATTTTCCCAAGTTTAGCACAACATGTTGTTCTTTCAGCAGCTCAAATGCATCAAAATGCTCAGTAAGAAAGATGCTGGCAAAGTATTTATTTAGGGTCATATTACTGTGCACACTTCAATATTAAAAAACACACCAGAATTAACTAGTGTTAAGTTCCTAGAGCAGAAAGTTAAAGTATTACTAACATTGAATAGGCATGAAAATGCCACTAGTATGTTAACATCATTAAATGGCCTGGAAGGTCTTTTTTGGGTGCTAAGAAAGACATTAAGGTGCTAATAAGGCAGATATACAGTAATACAAAATCTTTTTTTAGGATAATAAAAGGAAACCTCATCTTACCTTTATTTCAAATAATTAGACTTTTGGGGAAGAAATGGTGAATAGAAGATGGCTTCTTGAAAAATGGAGCTGACAACCACACCAGATTGACGAGCTGGAATGTAGACCAGCTTCTTCAATAATTCCTCTCTGGACAAGAAGAGGACTTGGGATCATCCACAGTGCTCCAGATAGTTGCTGCTTGCAAGGAGATTGCAAGACAGTGGTCTCTAGTGGGAGATGAGAATAACCATATTTCACAAAGTGCAGTCAGTGCTTTAAAAAGAATACTAAATCTGCATTAAATCTCCTTACATTCTCTCAGCTTTGGCTGCTTTTCTTCAATCAGCAATTTTGATGATTTCATCTGAAGACCATTTACATTTTTTCTTGTTTTTTGTATGGTATGTGTTCCATTACAATGGTGTTCACTTGAATTTCTTGGCACAGTCTTCCTTCTCAGTAGTCTCCAGTAGTTCAAACCTATTTTTCATCTCAATTGCAAATGTTAAGGGATTCTCATGATTGCAACTTTCTTCATTTTTTTAGTATTGCATAATTTTATTCTGATATTAACCCCTAACAATTCATAATCTGAACTGTAATCAACACCCAGATATGGCTTGACAGTGAGAACTGAATGGACCATTAACAGTTGCATAGGAATAGTTGAACTACAGTAACTATGGTTCAGTTTATTTGGTGATCTGCAACTATGTAAACTTGTATTGTTTGAATCATGGTTTCGAATCAATTTTATGGCAAAATTGAACCAAATTATCACCCACATCACTCCTCTTTCCACAGTCAAAACTGTCAGTAATGCCTGCTGCTGCTTGGCTGCCAACTTTTGCATTGAAATCACCCAGTATGTAAACAATGTCTTTTTGGGGTACTTGCTTCACAAGATTTATATGTATATATATTGATGTAGAAATATTCTATTTGAAGTTCTATTGCATCAGTCATTGGTGTGTAGACTTGGACAACTATGACAGTTATGTCATAATGCAATCATTAACCATGGAGAAGCTTTCCACTGCTTGGGCAGCTGTTTATTTTTTTGGCAGAACAGGATAAATACAGGATGGATGGCAGATCTTTTAGACATCATTAACTTCGCAAAACTTTAACTAGATAGATTTGGAGATTTTACAATATCTTTTTGCTAACTGTGCCTCTCCATACTTGTAGGTGGGTTGTTAGCTTTTTGACAGATAGGAAGCAACAAGTGAAGCTAGGAAAAAAAATCACATCTAGTACCTGGGCAATTAGCACAAGTGCCCCTCAGGGCTATGTGCTCTCTCCACACCTTTTCTCTCTACGTACCAAGAACTGCATCTGCAGGGTTCCTCTGTTAAAGTCCTGAAGCTTGCAGATGATATAGCAGTCATCTGACTCATTCAAGACAGTGAGAAGTCTTCATATAGATGAGAGATTGAACAATTGGCCCTATGATGCAGCTGAATCTGAACATGTTTAAAACTGTAAAGATGAGTGAATTTTAGGAAGAGCTCTCGTATTCTATACCTCTTACTATATTTGATTGCACAATATCAGCAGTAGAGTCCTCCTTCAAGTTTTTGGGTTCTATAATCTTTCAGGATTTGAAATAGACACCTAACATTAGAACCATCACTAAAAAGGCACAACAAAGAATGTTCTTCTTGCATCAACTCAGGAATTTCAGACTCCTCAGGAGCTCTTGATCTAGCTATAGAAATTTATAGAGAAATCATTGAGTCTGTCATTTATACTTCTATAACTGTCTGATTTGGTACAGCAACCCAGCAGGACAGGTACAGACTCCAACAGATACAGTAGTTAGGACTGCAGAAAAAACAATTACAATCAGCCTCCCTTCCATAGAACACCTGTATATTGTAAAGATCATAAGGAGGGATGAGAAAATGTCTACACTCTTCTCACATCCTGGACATAAAATGTTTCAACTGCTCCCCTCGGAAAATCACTTATGGGGCATTGCATGCCAAATAACTAGGAACAAGGAAAGTTTTTTTTCTCTCGTGCCATCATTCTCACAATACTATCTTATGTCTAAGTATATCTACCAATATTGTATGACTGTAATATTATTATTATCATTATCTTCTTTAACACCCCTTTTTATTTCTATTATTACTATTACTATGTTGCTTTTCATGTACACCGAGAACTTCTGCACCATAGACAAATTCCTTGTGTTTCTAATCATACTTGGCCAAAAAAAGTATATATTCCACTCTGCTCTGATGTGCTCTCCTCTATATTCTATTCTTCTTTAAAGCAGAGACAGAAGTTACAAGAAAAGGGCTGAAAAACATATTTTGAATTTTCTAGTATATAAACTATAGAGAAATTGTCTTAAAATTGTCTTATTCTGTTCCAAATAAAATTATAAACTTTTTTTTAAAAAAATAATCATTTGTATTTGCTTTTATGTGGTCATTGTTTCCTCTGATTTATGAGTGTTCATGGTTGCTAGGAGAACTAGTACAGATGGCTTGCAAATATGGCTTCTGTTTCAAATGAGTTCCATTTTGCACCCTGTCATCACCGGCCTTAGTGCCATATAAACTGTCATATCTATTCTAGGTGGGGTTCAAACTAAAACTGACTTGTTTTTGTAGGGTGGTGTGGCTTAGCTGATCTGTGGATTGTCTCAGATACCACATAAACATGGATAGTTAGCAAGTTCTGTCCTTCTTTATTAGCAACATGGCACAGTAAAATATAATATTAGACAAGAAAACTAGACAATCTATTGTGAAAGAGGCTGATATAGAAAAAGAGAAATTTTAGCTATCCCACAATAACCCAGTATTATAAAGTTACATATGGAGTACTGCTTATTGTCAACATTGCTAACATCGGATGTTCTTGCTTTGATAACAGATGGAAATGTAGCCATATTTTCTCTATTGCTTTTAGTGTTTGTTGATGCTAGGAGGGGGAATGTGGATGAGAGTCCAGCTAGTCATAACAATAATAACTCAGCCGTGGGAACCCAAGGTTATTAGGTTCAGAGTTGATAGAAATTTGGCTTGCAGGAGAGATGGGGAGAAAGCCCGCGCTTCAAGTTAATTGGGGAATGTGATTTATGACTGTTAATTGGAGGAGGGAATTGCACTTTGCTACTTTGTGCCAGGGGAGGGGAATTCAGTTTTTGGCTTCAACTATGTAGTGCCGATACTTTGTTTCTTGAATAAAAGATTCTTTAAGGAAACAATGCCTCAAAGTTCTTTTGAAGAGATTCATCTGTCGGAACCATGACACTTATATTTGTTAGCCAGGTATTTATTCTGTTATTTGGAAGTTCCTTAAACATGACATAATCATACTGAATTAAAAAGTCAGATATGAATGATAAAAGTAAAATTATCTTCCAGTTGAACTATAAACCCCACGCTAAAGCACTAAGAGACAGCAAAAAATGGGTTGTATGACCAGATACATTCCAGAACAATGTAGCCTTGAAAGATAATAATTTAATGTAATTATAAAATCACTGAGAAATTGGTCTTGTATGTTTTAGAAAGCCCAAGACACCAGTAACGCTCTTACAGCCTTATTCATTTATGGTACTAAAATTGCATTATTGTATATTATCTATAAGAATTTCAATAGGAGCAAAAATACTACTTATTCTTCCAAGTACTTTAGAAGACTTTGAAGCACTTGGAGAAACCTGGTATGTTTCAGATTGTGATCTGAAAATCTGATTAATGTGTTGTTTCAAAGCGATGGACAGCCATTACGTGCAGTCTTGATTATGTATGTGAGTACCATAATTTCAGAAATCTCCCATATCTACTTATAAAATTATTCTGTTAGACCTTCCACTTATGCCAGTGTGTATTCCATATTCCCTTCATTGACATACAGACTTTCTTCAGGTCAAACTCTTTGTGGAATCTTGAACATTCAGATGCACAAGAGATTTATTCATATTATCATAAGTCTTCTGTAAATGAAAATATAGTTCAGGCAGTGCTAGAATACAAGTGTGTTAATGAGCTTTCTTCACACAACTATTCAGTCACTTAATACTCTTATTTATTTATTTTACACATTAGGAGTTTTGCACTATAATTTGCAGCTATAATTTGCTTTGCTTTTCCTTTTTTCAACTTTTCACATCAAACTGAAAACCCAAATTGCTATCTTAAATATAATGACACTAATTAATTTTCATCAATGCTGCATATTAAAACTTAATTTTAATTGAAAACTAAGTAAAATGGGAATACCTTATATTCCTATTCATAAATACAATTCTTATAAACTGTAGGCTTAAGAAAGGACATTTCATTTGAGTAGAAAACACTTCCAGATCTTATTAAATTTAATACTTGTACCAAAAGAATTCTTGTGCTTCTTTGCAAATCAAGCTATCTAATTAGATTTATTTCTAGCCAAATGAATAAAACCAAAGTAAAACAATACAGATGTGTTAAACAGATAACTTTATTTTATCTAATTCATTCATTTTTAAAGAAAAGTATCCCACAGACTCCTTAGTATTAGTAAGCCTATCTAATATTTCTAAAGCTGAAAATCAATATTGTAACAAACAAATGTCAGATATTATAGGGTTCCAGCCTATATTTGCCTGATTGTTACAAGTCTAAAATAATATTCTTGTTGAATTTTATATATGATTTTCTGAAATTAAATTTCACTGACATTAGTTAGACTTGTTTAATCTTTTTAAGGATAATTTAATCTATAGGATTAAATTTTCAACCTTTGGCATCTTGCCCTGTCATATCAAAGAACATGATTCTTTTCACTAGAAAAGCAACCAGTCAATTTTCCCTAAGATGAACAGTTATATATTTATATATAGACCATTGTGTAAGCATTGCATAATTAATATTTCATTGACCTCTCTTATGTTGCACATTATTTTTCAGCCCCATCATTAATGTTCCCAGCACCAGTTAAGAAAGTTTTACATTATCCTTG
The DNA here is from genome assembly GCF_001527695.2 of Protobothrops mucrosquamatus. NCBI lineage: Eukaryota > Metazoa > Chordata > Lepidosauria > Squamata > Viperidae > Protobothrops > Protobothrops mucrosquamatus. The sequence goes on from NW_015386750.1 coordinate 491,295, forward strand.
TTTTAAAGGTGATTAGCTAGGTTTTCTCTTAAATACATTTCTTATAAAATGTATCTAATTTGTTTATTTATCAAAATTTAAAACTGCCCACCTCCCTCACAGAGGGACTCTGTGGGGGTGTACAAATAAAATATTAAAATGCAAAAAGAGCATAAAAATGTAAAATTAAAAAAAAAACCAAAGATGAATTACCTTTATCCGAAAGGCTTTTTCCGCCCAATATGCATGGAAAATTGGTTGTTGCTGTGAGAAGAGGAGAGACAATCTGCACCACGTGGGACACTCTTTTTTATTAACTTACATGCTTTGTATTTAACATTTATCCTAAATATCAGTAGCAGAGTTAATCTCCTAAAACTTTCATATATTAAGAGCTGGCTACAACAAAATAGAAAAGCTATATGGATTTCTATATTATCGCTGCACTAATTTCATATGCTTCAGTGGTATTCAAATTATCAACTTTAGAATCTAATAAAGTTACTACACACATATTCAACAGGAGCTGTGCATATATTGTGAGGTGGCTAGAGATAATTAAGAAATGTTGCATCATCAGAAGTGTTACCATGTATGCTTAAAGAGATGTAGACAAAAAATGTTGTCTGAGACTGGCAATAGGGGAGACTGATATTCAAAACCAACCTTAGTAATAATAGGGAAAGTTATATATACTGCCCTAAACTCCTGGACATAAAACAGGATACAAATCTAACAGAAATATTTTTACATGAACAATTTATATAACCAGTGTATAGCTAGTTATAAGCCAAATCATGCAGGTCTGGATAATTTTAAGACAAAAAGAATAAATAACATATAAATGTGAACTTGCTCTTGAGTTTTCCAAGTTTTCTTAACTGTTTTTTGTGAGAAAATTTCTGAGCTGTTCTTACTTCTTTTCAATATGTCTAGCTCACCTTACATAATAATCTGGTCAAGCTGATATGTAATATTTTTCCTAGATATGCGCACTTGGAAAGGCTGATAGCACAAGGAAATATACTATGAAAACCAGACTTCTCCTTATATTAGCACTTAGTGAGATAGGTCCTTCATTGAATTGTCTCATAAAACTCTTAGAGAGTTGAAGACACAATGGAAGATTTCTCAGATGCCCAAATGAGTACTGGTCTGGAAGTGCATGTACCAAATAACAAGGATTGGCTTGTGTTCTGTATTTATGGCAATTAGTGCTACTACCATGTTTTCTCCAAAATAAGACCAGGTCTTGTATTATTTTTGCCTCCAAAAGAGGCATTAGGGTCTTATTTTCAGGGGATATCTTTTTTCTCCCACTGTCTCACCTCATGGCAGTGGCAGGAAAAGACCTTTGCCAGTGAAACGGAGGCTGGGGGGTGTTGGGTGTATCAACCCAGAGCTCCATTCTTGGCTGCAGAGGCATTTCCTGAAGCTGGCGAAACAGAGGCCAGGGGTGATGCGCATGAGTGGCAACAAGCAGCCACAAAAGCAGTGGAACAGCAGTGGCCAAGCAGGCTCCTATTGGATGGTGCTGTCGGTGCTGCCGCTGCGAGGCAAGGCAGGTGTCGGGCATGGGAGGCTGGCTGTGGCGGTTCTGTGGTAAGAGAGTGCAGTGCACATAAGGCAGCTCCACCCCCCACCCCAGCTTGATTTTTATGCATGTACCTCACCCCACCTCATGCAACTAGATGGTGGGATGGAGTGGGCAAGCTCTTAACTAGGCTTGTTTTTGGGGTAGGACTTATATTAGGCACATGCATAAAAATAAAGCTAGGGCTTATTTTCAGGAAAGATGGTAAGCTGATATTGATGGCTGTTACAAATGGAGTTACAAATGCAGGCTACACAGCTTTTTTCCAAACCTTACCATCTCTATTATAATGGAGTTGAGTGATTCATCAAGTTTCTGATTCTTCCATTTATTTGTTGTTATACTTCATGGCATTCATTTCTACTTTAGCTCTTTTTTTTCTTACTTACCTTGATCCTATGTTTGGTCTCTGGTAGTTGGTAATCTTTGATAGCTAATCTTTGGCAGGCCTTTCTTTTACCTCAGTCTGTGCTATAAAATATTTACTAAATGCCTATTAAGCTGTTCCAAAAAAAGCCTTTCATTTCTTGAAATCAGAGTATTTTGACTGGAAGCACAATTTAGTCTCCAATCTATGGTGAAACGTCTGATGAAATCCTTTGAATGGATGATATTGAAAATACATAGTTGATCTTGTTTTTAATTGATTTTTCAGGGGAGAAACTGGGAGAAGTTTGCTTCATAGAAGATTTTTATCCCCATTTATTGCCATTACACTCTGAAAGTTATCTTCAAATCAAGCAAAGTATGCAGTTAAAAACTAGGTCATTTTGTTCTTGAATATCAGTGGCATAATCTCAAATCCTCAAGGACTACAAGTCAGATGTTGGGTGGTTACAGATTATCCACCCCTTTCTAAAAGAAGGTTCATTATAACTATTACTACTATTATCGCCAGTACAGCTGACTCAAAAAAGTTACAACAAATAAAATCCTATTACAGTTTCTTTTTTTTTTTAATTTTAAATTTTATTGAAAAACAAAAATTAAAAACATTGAACATGGTAACACAGATTTGACATACATCTCAATTCACTATTACCATAAATTGCTAATAAGAAAAACCTATACAATAACATCACTCTAATCACCACCTTAAATTATCTCAGTACAATAACTTCCCTGCTTTTCCCCCCACCATCTGTAAAATTTGTTCCAAATTTGGTAAAAAACCGTTTCATCCTGATTTTTAAGTCTTCTAGTTAACCTATCTAATTCTGCGCAATACATAATTTTATGAATTACGCTTTCCTTACTAGGTATCACCATAGATTTCCAATTTTGAGCGAAAATAATTCTTGCCGCTGTAACCACATGAGTAAATAAATACATATCTTCTTTACTAACATTATTTTCAAGAATTCTACACAGTTTCTACACTTACCAAACATCTATATTATTGCCTTTTGGATGGATCATCCAAATCAAATCAAATCAAATCTGTATTATGGTCATAGACCAGTAAGATTGATCAATATCTCTTTTTTCACACAAAGATGTTTTATTCTGTTTAAGGAGTTATCTGAAACTGAATCTGATCACTGATCCAACTAGCCCAGCCCTATGAACCTTGATTTGCTTTAGGATTTAAAACAGTTGCTGTACTCAAGTAACAACCTCTCCTTTATTCTTTCTGCTACTTATGAAAATTACAGTACCTTTGGAGAATTTTATTGTTTTATGCTCATTGTTGTCAATATGAGAAAATTGTCTTAAGATATTCTTTTTGAATGCTATTGTTGAAACCTTTCCCTCATTCCTGAGAGGTTTTTTTCTTTTATATCTTTGTCAATGCACTTAAATTCTGAACCACTTCAGAAATTATTACATATGCAGACTTAATCTAATATCACATATAAGGCCCAACTGTTTTTTTTTTAAAAAAAACAACAACAGTGATGTGATGGTCATTAACATGGAACATGTGACCTGCTGCTTTGGTGTAAGAATACTTTGTGCTGTCATCTGTTGAGGCAGATATTCAAGTTGGAGATGAAGCATAAAATAGAGAAAAGCTGCTACTCAATTCTCAGAAACCAATCTGCAACATATCCAGATTGTAAACAAAAATAATAAGGTAGACCTTGTCTAGGAAAACATATTTGGTATAAGGCATCAGATTAGAAACCAGGAGACTGTGAGTTCTAGTCCTGCTTTAGGCATGAAGCCTGATGGGTGATTTGAGCCAATCATTTTCCCTCAGCCCTAGGAAGCAGGAAGTGTTTTTGAAATCTTGCCAAGAAAACTGCAGGAACTACTAGTCCAGGCTATCACCAAGCATCAAATATTGACTTGAAGGCACACACACACACACACACACACACACACACACACACAGAGAGAGAGAGAGAGAGAGGGAGAGAGAGAGGGAGAGAGAGAGAGAGAGAGAATCCCAAGATTCAAGAACTAAGCTATTGAGATAACAAAAACAACAACAACAATAATATCAAAAACTACCAACACTTCTGATCCTTGTACTGTATGGCTGATAGGAGTTTGATAACCACAGCTATAATAAAGTATTTCCTAAATCTCTTTAACGCTTGATCACTTGCAGTTTTAAATCATAGACTCCCTTGTTGGTATTCACCATGACCTGAATGTAAAAAGAAAGAATCCTATTTTACAAACTTTAGAAAATGGATTTTTACATCCTAAACCAACCCAATCACAATAAGACTTAACATTATTCAGTCTAAACATACAACAGTCTCCTCATCACCTTTCTGTAAATCATTTATAGTATGCCTGTAGGAGCAAGAAGTTTTCAGCATTGCCAGATCATGCTTAATTTTATTTAAAATATGATTCAGATTTTAAAATATAGGCATGCAACAACAATTGTTTCATATGGAAATTATATGAAAAAGAATATACAGTCATATTATTTAAATACATCAGATTGCAATTAAATAGCATTTCTATACAACCTAAAAACACAATCTAAAACTTTTGGCTTTCGATCGTCTAGATTTATTATAATATTGTTGAGGAGTTATATCTTCTAGAAACACAGGACAGATTTTTCATCCTAGATAGCAATTGTAACATCTTTCTTTTTCTATAAATGCAAGATAGTAAGCAGCACTATTTAGGATTAAAGATGGAATCCCATGCTCAATTATTCAGAATACCCATTATTCAATGTTGGATTCATATCTAAGTGAATATGCACATAATTAAGCTATAACAATTGCCTAGAACTTCTTAGAGGCAGAGAGTTAGACTAGAAGACTTCCAAGGTCCCTTTAACCCACTATTATTCTAGATGCTATGTTCTTTCTTCTTTGACATCTTTTCAGAAGACCTTGGTTATGGAGGAGAGAGTAGAAAAATGAGATTCAAGTTCTTGTAAGTCCTTTATCTGAGATAATTATCTGAATGCTTGCTTCCATTTAAAAAATTTTAAGCAGTGCCAATGGAATTAAATTATTCAGCTGCTGTTTAAAACTCTGAAGATTAGAAAAAGAAGACAAATGCTTTTATTAATAATCTGCTTCTGTTTCTCAAAAAGAGAAAGTGGTTTGAAAAGCAAGGAACCAATGTTTTGTTGGATCATATTGTCTTTCCCCACCCATTCTTTTATATATGTATGGATTGCAGTATGTTATGACTGAAGTGATGTCAGTAGAAGAGAATTTATATAGCTCAGGTTTGAATTATGGAGCCCTTGGTGCCCTCTGAACTTGCCTGATTCCTTGCAGACATTTCATTATCTGACTAAGTAACATCATTAGTGCTAGTGAGGGTGGAATTTGCTCCCTGTTTATTCAGCTAGTCCTTAACTTACAAGTACAATTGAATCCTGAATTATGGTCATAAGTCACTGCAGTCATAAGTGGAGTCACCATGTAACCTGACTGGATTTTACAACCATGGTCATTAAACAAATCACATGATTGTTAAGAAAATACGGCTTCCCTAATTTACTTTCCTTCTTGGAAGCTAGGTGGGAAGGTTGCAAACCACACTAACGTGATTACAAGATGCTGCAACCATTGTAAATGTCATACAGTTGCCAAGTGCCCAAATTGTGATCATATGACTAAAGGCTGGTGCAACAGTCATAACTTTGACTTTATATCATCTATATAAGTCATAAATATTTTTTCCCAAAGCTGTCATAACTTCAAATTCTCATTAAATGAACTTTCGTAAGTTGAGGACTATCTATAAATATATAAATTAAATAAATCAGAAGATAAACTATTGTCTCTCAGTTCAACCCACTTTAGAGGGTTGTTGTGGGGGAAAATAGGAGGAAGAAGGAATATTAGATATGCTCACCTACCAAGAATAATACCACATCCCCACCAACACTGGCAGGGGAGGGTACTGTATATAAACAGGAAGCAAACAGCACACTTATTCTCATTAAAAATGTTACCTGGATCAATTATAAAAGTTGAGAATATAAGTTTATTTCTAAAGCTGGCATTTAAGTACAAAATTGAATAAGACTAAGAAACTTTGGGTCTTCTAGACACTGTTAGACTACAATTCCCTCATCATTGACAACAGAAACATCTGGAGAGCCCAAAGTTACTTGTCCATGCCTTAAAAGAATCAATTAACCAACAAAACAGACTTTTTAAGATTTAACATCAACTCCATTTCTTTTGCATCCAAATCTTCCAAAATACCCAACAAAAATATCTGTGGTTTAAACTTTATCTTTTTCTTAAAAATATTTTGAATGTTCCACCAAATCTTGATGATGTTGATGTTAAATCTTATAACGGCTGCAAGATTGTTAATTGCTCAACATTGGAAAATGAAAGGTTTACCTACTATAGAAGATTGGGTAGTTAAAGTCTCAAATTTAGTTGAAATGGCCAAGATTTCCGCTTATGTGAAGGATTACTCACAAGAAAGATATATATTGGTTTGGAGAAGATGGATTGTTTATATTGAGTCGAAATATGGAACAAAAAAATATCATCTGGTTTTTGAATGAACTTCTGATTTTTAATATTTAAAACTATGTTAAAATGATGGTATTTAATAATTGTATATTTGTTTTAAAAGAGAGTTAAAGGAAGTTATAGATTTGTTAGACTAATAGTTGATTAATGTTAGTTAGATTATGATTATTTTATTGTTAATCCTGTGATTGGCTCTGGGAAGTGAGGGGGGGAGGGAGGGAGGGTTGGGTTTGGGGGAGGGGGGGATTTATATTGTAAAATTTTATAAAATTTTCAATTAAAAAAAACAACAAAAAACAGACTTTTTAGAAGATTTTTAAAAAGCAGCCATGGTTCCTTGCCCTTTCCTAGGGATAGTGGTGCTTTGTGTAGTGTATTAGATGCATCCTGCACCACTTTCAGCATTTTACTTTAGTTTTCCAAAAGGTGCTTCATAACATGATTCCTCCCCAACACTCTCTTTCAATTTTGTTGCTTTCCCCCACCTTCACTGAGCATGTACCTCTTAAAAATCTGGGTCCTTCACTCTGCATCTTTTGCCAGTAACTCATTTTCCCTCTCAGTTATGCTGCTTCATATGCCTTGATCTCGGGGGAAACGTGGTAGTTAATTTTGTTCTGATTGTTCGGACGGATAGTAGAGCACCCTAATACAGTGAGCTGATACTGCATTTTATGGTCCAGTTCAATTTCAGCACTGTTTAAATAATGCAAGTTTCAGCATTATGAAAGCAAAATATGTATATGTACATACACACATACACACACACACACACACACACCACATTCCTTGTAACAGGTTGATTCTGGCTCAGATTTCTGCATTTATGCACGTTAGTTATACAAATCAGCAAAGAGTGACCCTGCTCTCTCTTCATGTTTTAGATTTATTGAGGCATCTATATGAACAAAGAGGTAGATATTTAACAGTTATTCTATGTATTAGGAATATGGAACCGATGTCCTTCCAGGTGCTGATTTCATTTCCAGTCAGCATGGCTACTTCTGATGTTCAACAACCTCTGGAGAGCTACAGATTTCTCATTCCTGCTAAACATTGACAAGTTTTTCTTAAGAGGTTGATTTTTTAAAATTACTTAGTTTTCCAGACTTTCTCCTGGCTAAGTAGATTGCATCTTATTGTATATCTTATTCTACACAAAACTTTATCACCGTGGGACAAGTATGTGAGCAAGGCTCTGGTTCAAGACTGTATCAGGAGAGATGGCAAGAATAAACTGGGAAAGATTAAATATTGCTTTGTTCTTCCTTTTATAGTATAATCTTTTGAAATGCTATGTGAAGAAAGAATGTGCAAATGAGAAAGAAAAGAAAAACACATTATATTATTATATGTATGTATGTATGTATGTATGTATGTATGTATGCATGCATGTATGTATGTATGTATGTATGTATGTATGTATGTTCCTAAGCAGCCATATTTCCAAGCTGGTAATATATCTTTCATGACTGTATTATCAGAGGGTGTCTCTGAACTGAACACTAATTTTATAGTCTTAATAGCAGCTAATGTCACTGAGACTACAATGAAATCAATAGATTTTGTTAACAGATCTAGGTTGTATAATAAAAGAATAATAGTTAGAACTTACTAAAGGTTAATCAATGCAAATTAATTATACATAAGCACATTGCATGTGCCAGCTTTCATGTTACTACTGGGCTTTTCTGTGTTCAAAGATTATTCATTTAGCCATTCTGTCATTCAACATGTAAACTGTTTTATAGTCAATGCTCACCATTTTGAGAAAACACTTGAAAAGTAATGTCTATCTTAGAAGAATTGTGTACTAGTTAATTTGAAACTAATTGCAATAATTGCCATGTGTTTGCTATGATCCTGCCCTTTTCTTGTCTGGCAGAATAAAGAGGGATTCACAGTGGCCTAGAGTCAGATGAATTACAGTCTCCTAGCAGGCCATTAACTCATTAGTATGTAGTACTTTTACTAGTACAAATAGTTGCTGTATTACAGAATCCTTGTAGTCAATTTCAAGTGTGAAAATGTAGTAAGGAACAATTGAAAATGAGGTGGTGCTGCCATGTATAAGGTCACTTTCATACAGTACATAAGATTGGAAAACATTGTTTTCCTAGGCAATTGATGTATTTTCATTAAATAAAGACAAAATAGTGATACACCCCACTAAGTTCTCTGTTCTGCAAGTTTTGGGTGAAAATAGGATGGGAAGCATACGGTTTTCTCACTCTTTGTCCTATTTAGAGAGAAAATTCTCCTCTATCCACAACTGTAGTAATAAATGTTGACAAATATTTGGATAGACATATATTTTTAAAAAACTTTCTAACTAATCCTTGGTAAATACTGAAATTATTCCAGACATCCTAACTTTGTGTCAGTATTAGGAATCATAGTAAAATATACCCTTTACTGTATTGAAATTAATCTGCTTGCTGATGAGTGCCAGACTGAAATGATACATTTTTCACTACTTCTATCCCCTATTTTAAACCCCACATATAGTGACATTGTTGAAAGTTTCATATGAATGAAAACTGCACCAACCAAACCTTCTCCTCCCGCAGTTTCTAGTAGAACCTATGTTCATGCTAGCTATGAAAGATACATAAGGGAAGCTCCAAAACAGCAGTTGGCCACTCTTAATATTTGGAATAACAGAGGTACAATTTGTCACTGGTATAATAAACCAGAGGATTACAGATAACTGATAAACTTAGTTGTGTATAATTCAGAATATATACCCATATTAGTAATCAGCCAAGGCTTATGGGCATAGTAGGATATTTATCACATAATATGTGATTCTATGTTTTATATGACAGTCTAAGCACATTGGAAGCTAGTTTCCATTTTGTCCTTATGAAATGAAATCAGCAAAATGCTGTCATTTAATTTCTAAGATTTAAGATGTTCTGCTGCTTTTGGAAAAACTTAGTGGGAGGAAATAAGAAGTTGTTTGAAAAACTTATAATTTGTTGTTATGCACAAATCTTATTATAATAGTTGTAAAAATGTTTAAGTGCTTAAAGTATAGTCCCCAGGGAATCAAAAAATTTCTAGTCACTTTATTTTCTTTTTATGCAGATTTTTCATTCAAAACAAAGAAAAAGAAGCAACATATTTTACAGAGCTTTTACGTTTTTGAAAATAGGCGTAAATAAAAAATCAAGAATTCTCAGGAAATAAAAAAAAATGATTTGCCAAAAATAGATCCTATTGGAGGAAAGAGAACCTAAAGAGGCCCTTTTCTCACTATTAGTAAATTTGGCTAGAAAAATATATTTAGTCATCTTTAACAACTTCAGTAATCACCTAACATTTGATCTCTCTTTTGTGTAAATGCAGCTTCTAAAGTGTGTGGCTATGCAATGTATGTGTATTAGTAAAAGTAAAAGAAGGTAATTCATGATCTATCATAGGATAGATCTATTAGTAATATCAACTGACCCATAAAAGCTGAGATTGAGTTCCTGCATTTGTACCTTCCCATTTACAGATAGTCTTTGACTTAGAAAAGTTCATTTACTGACTGCTCAAAGTTTCAACAGCACTGAAAAAAATGATTTATGACTGTTTTTCACACTTATGACCATTATAACATCTCCATGGTCACATGATCAAAATTCAGATGTCTGACTATTGACTCATATTTATGATAGTTGATGTGTCCTGGGGTCATGTAATCACTTTTGGTAACCTTCTGATAAGCCAAGTCAATGGGGAAACCAGATTCACTTAACAACCATGTTGCTGACTTAACAACCAGAGCAATTCACTTAACAACTGTGGCAAGAAATGTCATAAAATGGGTTAGGGTTAGGGTTAGGCAAAACTCACTTAACAAATATGTCACTTAACATAAATTTTGGGTAAAATTGTGGTCGTAGTTAAAAGCCAAGGCAGTTCCCAAATAAAAATGTTATACATAGAGAACTGCATCCTGAAATTAATGAAGAGATTTCTATTCTGATGAGGGTTTTATCAGCACAGGAATACATCTCTGTGTAAGATGCCCTGGCAAAGCTCTAGTTTTCTCCCAATAATAATAATAACAAATCTCAATCATTGGGCTGAATAAATTGTTACATCTATTTCATTTTTAGCTGGATCTGAGGGTATTAACATAAATTACGTAGAAATTGTTCATAATTTTCATGAGTTGAACCACACATGAGTTGAATCCACCAGTTTAATCTTTTTCAAACAAATGAGATGTTAGAATGCCAACATTGTATTTATGATTGACCGTGTTCACAGAGTTACCAGAAACATTTTGGCCACAATATCATGTACAAAATCATTTTATTAGAATACAATTTCCTATATGTGTTAAAAATAAAACTTTTTTTAATGCTAGTGAACTAGAGGTTGCCATTTTCAATGAGAAAAGGAAGTAAAGCAGCAAGAAAAAAAGGGTTGCCTCTTGCTTTGATATGATTTGGTTTCAAGGAGTTTAATTAGTTGGGGTGCATTGGTTGGAAATCTCAGTATAAAATGTTACAATTTTCCTGGAATTCAGAGCATGTTTGCAGATTGAGTAATGGCACAGTTGTGTCTTGTTTTTGGCTACAGTCTCATTTTATTCAGTTCTTGCACCATGAGAGGGTTAGATAATTTGCATTGTCAATGTGTTGGAATAATCAGAAGGCATCAGATGTGCAAAAGAACCATGAAGGATAAAGTTGTACCCTTGATATGAACAACATTCCTTTTGTAATAAACAATGCCATGTGATGAAACATACAGCTTTGTCTCTTTAACTTCTGAATACAGTAGTATGTAGCATGATTGAAATCTATTTTTAAAATACTGTAGTTCTTTTTAACATGCCTCTGTGAACATGATTCACTAGGAACTTCTTCTGAGAACACCATTATAAATTAATGATTCTTTTAGAAGACAGACTACTTTGTTTTTGGTTTTTTTCTGGTTAGCTCCCCAGCATATAAATTGGTCAGAAACTGTAAAGTTTTTGGTTGGTTTTGCTTGCTATTTTCAAGACCTTAATGTATATCATAAGGCAATCATACAACTTAGTAGGAAACAGTATTTTCTGTTTCAAGAACTTTTATTTTTATTTGGGGGATAGAAAGAAGGCCTGTGGCCTTCCGGGTGCGCTTCAAGGTGCTGATTATCATCTTTAAAGCGCACCATGGCATCGGACCTGGCTACCTCCGAGACCGCCTTCTGCCACAGATCACCTCTCACCGGCCGATACGCTCCCACAGAGAGGGCCTCCTCAGGGTGCCGTCAACCAGACAGTGCCGGTTGGCGACCCCCAGGGGGAGAGCCTTCTCTGTTGGAGCTCCCACCCTCTGGAACGAGCTGCCCCNTTTTAATTTATTTTAAATTTTGTATATTTGTATTAATTGTTCTGTTTTAACGGGCTGTAAGCCGCCCTGAGTCCACCAGGAGAAGGGCGGGATATAAATACAATAAACTTCAAACTTCAAACTTCAAACATATTACTTAGCTAAAACCATAAAATCTGATTTTTTTAAAGAATAACTTCATGGTGGCTGTTAGACCAGTACTAGACAGAGTCAACTTTATTTGTATAAAGGGAAAAAATATCTCAAGTTGTTTAATGTTATAGTGAGAATTAATCCAAAGTGCATTCCTTTTCTGTATGTCTGGTTTCAGTAAATGTGGCCAGGGATTTTTGCAACTGGGTGCAAGGCATTCAATGTCACTTTTACCTTGTAGTTAGTCAGGGAGTCAGAAAATAAAATTTGTTTTTTAACTATTATTTTTAAAGCATTTGTGGCTATTGCCTGTTGATTAGAATGAGTCTTGGTAAAACCAGAAGCAGGTGCTATGGAAATACACAGGGACTGGACAGTGACAGAGAAAGGAATTATGTCTATTCAAGTAGCAATAAACTGGATTATTAGACTTTTTAGATACATGTATCAGAATTGTGTGAATCCATCTATTTTTTCCTAAAGAGTTTTTTTCCCCAAACAGAAGTGACTGTTATATGCTATGTTAGAAAAAAGGGGGTTATGATGACAAAAATTGAGCATTATCAACCAGATAAGCTAAGAGTAACCTTTTTAAAGTTAAAAGGTTTAATCTAGAAAGGCTGTGGGATTCCTTCCTTCCTTCCTTCCTTCCTTCCTTCCTTCCTTCCTTCCTTCCTTCCTTCCTTCCTTCCTTCCTTCCTTCTCATGTTAATATACCCTATTCAGGGATAATGTCTTAAGACTTATTTCTTACCCAAAAGAAGAAAGGAAATACATACTGTGCATAAACTGCCACTAAACCTACATTGTTAAGGCTTTTTGAACATGCATTCATATTTTAATTATACTTAGAGATTTTTGTTTTCTTTTGTAAGTAACCAAATACACCAAATATAAACTGGGTCAGAAACTTTGCTAGACCATATATGCATAGAAATATTCGTATTTAATCTCTTACCAGCTTATAGTCTTATAAAGTCTTATAAAAGACTTTCTAAACTATTGAGAACTGTAGCCAAAATATGTAGCCTACACTGAGCTAGATAAACCAAAAGTCTGACTCATTAAAATGTGTTGTATGCTATTATAGGAGGTAATGTAAACACTGTTTCATTTACCTGCACAGTGGCTGTTTCTACTGTGGGTGCTGTTGCCAACTTATATTGACTTAATGTGATTTATCAATTCTCAAAATAGCATACACCATAATGGATTAATTTTAAGTCCATATAAAGGTATATAGCACTGGCTATTCACAAAATATATATTTTTGGAACTGAGCAGAGTTGTCTAATTCTTTAACTTTTAACATAAACAGGAAAAATTAGATTAAGGTGAACACCATAATTCTGAATGTGTAAGAGATGTAAGCCAACTATTAATAGCTATTGGTATTAGTTGCTGTTGATTGAGTAAGACAGATGTGGTGACCTTCTAACAAATTATGGTATTAAAAAGAGAGTGGAAAACAGAGAAATTAGTTTTTATCATCTCCAAAGTGGAAAAATTGGAATTATAATTGTAGTTGAAGAATAAACTGATCATGGAAAACATGAGCAAGAAAACAATTCCTCTTGAGATCTCATTTGATGGAAAACCTAATGCTATTGCTGCAGGCATTGCAGTCTAAAGAGAAGAATAAGTTGGAAAATGGGAGCTCATGAAGCTGTAAATGTTATGCTGAAAAAAAGGTTACAATTACTATCAGAAAAAGACCAAGTCATATCACCAAAGAGTAGAACAGGTAAAGTTAAGGAAATAAAATGGTTCAGACAGTTCTGGTCTGATTAGGATTTACAAGGTGGAAAGTAGAGGCAAAGATAAAAACAAAGAAAACACAATAAAGAAGAAAAAACTAGAATTAAATTATAATGTAGAAAATGAAGAGATAGAAGAATGGAAGACAAAATGAATATGTGAAATAGTGCAAAAACCATGAAATACATCAGATGGACAGGCCAATTTTATACGATGCCTAATGAAACTGCTTCTATTGAAATGAACCAAAAAAGAGCGGCTTTACTTCTGTTTTCTTTACTTATTGTAGTGGAGGAGAAAATAGGAAACTAAACAGAGCAATCAGAGAGAGGTAGGGTGGGAGAGGGGAGAGAGACAACATTACTAAATATGCGATGAAGACCCGTAGAAGTGAAAGTGTCTTTCACTAAGATGAGGGGGAAGAATGGCTTTATTGCTTTCTGACCAATTCAATTTGAATTTATTGTGGTCAAAAACCAGTACAGATAATAAACAAAATAAAATTTAAAACAATTTAAGTGCATTTATAAAACAATATACTGTAACACCTTGGTAGGATGACTAGAAGGTAGAGATTAGGTAACTAAGGCATGGTTTGAGATGAGGGGAGAATAATTACAGACAAAATGCACAGTAAAATGGTTACAAGTTCTTCTAGAACAAGAAAGACTGTGAAACTGATATAAAATGTGGTACTGTATATCCAGTGCCTAATTTAATCCATTCAGATCCCTGGGCACTCTGGACTAAGGCTGGTCCTTCTGCACATCAGGCTTGATATTATACAATTAGCTTTGTTTATGATTTCATTATGGAGGAGAAGAGACAAGAAAAGTTATGTGTATCATTGAGACCTGATTGGCAAAGACTTCTCCTCAATGAAATTTGGTTTTGTGTCTTGTATCAGTTCTGACTCTGAAGCAGGTATGTCATCCTTATAATAGATAGCACTGTTTTTCAGCTGGCCAGATACAAGTTCAGATTTGTGATGTGTCCCTGCCTGTGTTGTTTGATATTACTATTGCTGTTTGGGGTGGGGGTGGGGGTTAGGGTGGGGGTGGGATGGAGGATGAATTCACTCAGATTCTTAGTACTGGGTGATTTTATCTTTGCCATATTGTGTTCCAGAGATGGTTTTGCAATTCTTGGCCACTGTGACAGGGATGACTTTATCCCAGATTATTTCTAGCCCAGCTCACATACTGGCCACACATGACTTCTGGCATTTTACTTAGAGAAATAAGATATGATCTCATTTTGGATGACATTTCTATCAGTCCTTATCAGGGACATATTTCCTTATGATGAGATAACTGGAACACTAAATTCTGCAAGATTGAAGGCTCAATTAAAATGATTGATAAATACAGGAAGTTTCCATGGAAGGCAGTTCTTTGAATAGTCTTAGCTCATAGGTGACCAGGGTACTGGAAAAAATTGGTTCTTGGGTAGTCTTTCTCCGCCCACCAATCCTGATCAACTCCAAAGTTATATTGTTCAATGCACCACTGCTGCAGAATTTGGCATATTTCTGAGTACAATTCAAGTTATTAAGATCTTAAATGGCTTGGAGCCTGAACATCTAAGATACTACATTTTCCTTATTAAATTTGCACATCTGACTTGCACAGTCAGAAAATCTCTTTTCAGGATACCTATTTACAATGCTGATTTGGTTGCCACAAGAGATGCTCCAGTGGTCTCTATTTTCTTATAATCTATAATTCTTTTTTTCTTCCTATTGTTTTTTCCAGCTTTTTTTTCCCTGTTCAGCTCAGTGTTGATCCATTGGTTGTGACAGGAATTGACTGATTGGCTTGTCGCCTGACATTGAGTGAAAGAGAATGACTGGGCCAAAATCATCCAAGCCAGCTTTCATATGTGCCAGATGGAATATAACTTTGTACTTATGCTATAATCATGTTCATTTCCATGGTTTACTTTTGGTAAAGTGAACATTTGGTAAAGAAACATTTCAGTCTCTATTCTTCTAATCCAAAAGAAAAAATGTTGGAAAGAAATGACTCTGTCCACCAGCACAAAAATCTATGAAAACTGAACAGATCATGAGAAAGAAAAGTATACAAAAGAAGGATTAAATACAGTATGATTTGAATCAAGCTGAGATGTTCCATTGCCCATATACTTCATTATCCACAGTAAAGGATTTATATGGCTTTTGCTGTTGGCTCTGCTTGGAAGATTTTTGTGTTTGTGGTAGTTGTGATGTAGTGTAGTGTATAATTTACACAGGCAGAAAATGACAAATGGGGTTTTGTACATGCAAAACATATGTTCATTGCACATACATAAAGTATATTCATGGACTAATTATTTATGATCTCCATACTTGTTAGTTAGGGTCCTTACATGTAAGTGACCAAATATAAATCATTTTTTTTTTAATTTGGGCAGTTGTAAGATGTTTTCCATTCTGCAATTAGCAATTAACATGAAGTAGCTTCCAGTGACTTTCTCTGGTGAAATGTAAACTAAAACAAAGGAACAACCCAATAATTCTCCAGAATTAGCATAAATACTTCATTGCAGGAGCACATTGTATAAAAATACCTAATCATTACAATCTATCAATGTGTTAGTTTCTATGTACATTTATTTTCCAGATCAGTCCTTGGATGCCAATTCATGCAGAGTAAGTTATCAAAAGTATAAATAAGCTCAATTTTTACATTAGTCTGAATGTGTGTGTTTTCTTGCCATTATATATAGATATAAATGACATATTTTTTGAATTGATTTGATTAGCTGAAGTGCCATAAATTTTGAAGCAAGCTGTTTAGCAGTAAACTTTTTGTCATTGTGGATTTGAATGGTACAATATTTATGGGCTGTAGTCTATTAAGCTGCATCCCCTGGTTGATAGGAAGTGTCACTGGCAAGTGCAGATAAATACATAATTTATCTGATAAAACACCAGATAATAACAGACCACTTATAACATCTTTCAGATACACACAGCTAGACTAGAGCATATATCTCTCTGCATATGTGCAACTTTCCCTGCAAAGTTTTAACAAAGACAACATCTGTAAAATCAGAGATATACCAAAGAAGTTATATTTATTTTTAAAATATATTCACACATGTTCTCTACTTTCTTCTGACTTGAACTATCTGTTGTTAATTTGCCTTGTTAACTTTCCCAAATGGGATTGTGTGTTGTGGTCAGACTATCAAATTAATATGCTCCTTCTGCCCTTTGATGATAAAAGATATTTTTTGTCTCCCAGGGTGCAGTCTTTAATGTAATTTAGAAAGTGTAATGTGATCAGAGGTCACAGATAAATTAGGAGTCGTGGCATACTATTCAAGTGTCTTCACATTTCAGTTTACTCTTATATAATTAACTATAAAGGGTAAATTCTGTAATTTGTTGTTTAAACCTACCAAAGGGGAGGGGGATGGTTTGATAAGCATAATTGAAAATGAAATGTTTGGAGGGGTGTAGTGTGTTTGTGTGTGCTGTTCTACTACCTTCCTTTAAAGGCAAATTGAATTTATAACAGAACTTGTAATAAATTTACAGTTTTCCTGGGATACACTCAAATCACAAAATATAACATCTAATTTCATAATACACATTTGACAAATGGAAAATGAGAGGAATGCCACAATGACAAATAATCAGGTACCAGACAATTTCATTTTATTCAACCAGAATTTATTATTTGTATTTCCACTCACACATAAATTAAACAAATAAGATAAAAGATATGGGAATTTTTTTCAGTGAAGTTATTAATAAGTAAATAATTTAATTATTTATTTATTAACCACCATCCTCACCACCCCAAGGGGATTCTCCAGTGTCAACACTGGCAGTATTCTTGGGGTCTCTCTCACATGAACTCAGAAAAAAAATATGCATGCAGGGTTACTCCTCGAAGCTGGTACATGAGTAAAGTAAAGATGGAATAAAATTTACTCCATCTCAAAAATAAACAGGGGCTACATATATTCACGTTCAGAAACCCTAGCTCCTTATAACTCAAAGGCCAAATTTTAATGGGTTTATTTAACTATTTCCGGACACTAAGAACATTAGCTTAGCATTCTGGTTGATAGGCAGGATAATGAGCAAGAATAATGACATCTATATTTCGTACAATTAATAATCAAAGACTCTGAGTTAGTGAGGTCAGACAGCTAAGGAGAGGTCCTATGTCTTATTTCCTATCCTTCATTTCTCTGTAACTGTATTCTCTAGTGTACTGTGTATGTGTATTTAATGTATATTTGTGTGTATGATGAGCCATTAAGACTTATTATATTGCTTCTGTATATCTGGCTTTTTCTTTAATCACCTCCTAATGCCACATACGACCTCTTTTTCTTCCAACAGAAAAGGAAATTGGCTTTAAGTGTTTTGTTCATTTTAAGCTTAGTTTTTGCTTTGCAACTAATTATTTAATGAAGATGATCCCAGGGTACCCAATTCTAATCACGCTTTGATTTGGACTTTAGAAACAAAGATAATCCAAACAGTTTTGGAAGGGCACTTAGGCCATTGAGTCCAATCCACTGCTATGAACTAACAATTCCAAGAGGGACATTTCAATATTTATTTTGAACTAATGAAATGACAGACCCAAAATGTTTAACTGCCTTATATGAATTTAGACTTTGCTGTTACAGCTTGACAGTGATTTATGTGGGCAGCATAAGCAATATCAATACTATTATCCAAATATATTTTCAGTTAGAGAGTAGATGACAGCACAAATAGGAAATAGAATAAAAATATTATCTTATATTGATTAACACAGTCTATATGATCAGTTCAAGGAAGAAAATTCCACTTCTGGTTTGATGTCGTGGTGGAACGAATGCAGGAAGACAGGGCTCCATCTTCCGTGTTAGATTTTGCCCTGCTGGGGACCCTAAAAAGGGTCAAAAGTCATCCCGGAGATGTGACAAAAAAGGAGCGGACCCTCGTTGATTGTGGAGGGGTGGCAGCCCTTCCATTTGATCTGAGAAATCCCTCCAAACCAGAGGGGAAAAGACTGGCTATATTTGTGTAGCCAGTCAGAAGCTGCTGACAACTGAAGAAATAAGCACTAACAAGCAACTTTTGAGCAACGTGGATGAAACTTTATAACTTTTTTTCCTGGAAAAAAATGCCCAAGGCAAATAATTCTCCCCAATGAGAGAGGGAAAGGGAATTTCCAGCCCATTCCCTCAGGGAAAAAAAAGTGGCGATCTAACTGCTTGGGAGAAAATGGAGAAAATTATAAGATTGGAATCAATATAGATATATAGCCTTGAAATTTGGGGACTAAAAGTGCTTTTGAGACTTTTTTAGAAAAGAGACTTGAAAAGGTTGCAATATAAATTTGAAGCTGGAAGAAGGCATTAACGACATCTAGTGGCGAACCACGGCACTACAATTTATTATGCTTAAAGGAAATTTGGCCTGAAGCCCAGACTCAGATAAGACCTTGGATGTCCTTGGAAACTTTCACTTTTGAAGACTGTAGCTGGGGAAGGGAAAAAAAAACTCTTGGGCTGCTTATGTGCATGGCAGAAACGATAAACTATTTTGAAATTGGCCTGTTTAGATTATGAATATAAATACCAACTGACTTTTAGAACTGTGTCATGGAACTATTTCCCTATAGAAAAAAAGGCATGACTTATCGAGATGATGGAACACTTTGGATTCTAAACTTTTGATTGATGAATAACTTTTAATTGTCTCTTTCTCAATAGACAGAGAGGATACGTTTTTCATTGGACAGAAAAACCTGGACTTTGCTTATATTTGTTTAGGGGAGGCCTAAGATGGACTGACAGACTGGCTGGATAATTTGGAGTTCAAATAACTATTGACTGAAACTTTTTAAATCTCAAAATAGATTGGACTATAAAGACCACATATAAAAACAAAATAGATGTTCTGCACTTAATCTTAAATAATAAAAAGCACCTCTAACATTTGTCTCCAAAACCCCCAGCTTCACATACCATCATCAAAATTTTGATGAATCTCAGAAAGAATTTTTTTCTATTTTGAAATAAATACAAGAAACAATTGTCTTAGCTCACGATGAGACTAAAAATAATGCAAAGGAGATTAAAAAAGCAACTTTCTAATCTAAACTTACAAATTCAGAAAATGACTATAAAGAAGGAACCAGTAACACAGAAAATAGAAGGAAAATTAGAGGAAGCAGATCCAAAGATAGAGGACCTAAAGGAAGGAATTAACAGACAGACTCAGACAAATGAAGAATTAGAAGATGCAGCGATAATACCAGAAATGGAAAAGATATCTTACTTGTCAAGATTTCAGAATACATTTGAGGATAAGGAAGAAGAGCTGATTGAACAGAAGATAAAGCTGTCAGGAAAACTGTGGAAAAATTGGAGAAAGAGGGAGGCTGTTTAATAAATATAAATGCGCTGAGGGTTCTTCCAAATATACTTTAATCAAACTGCCTTTCTTACTTCAAACAATATACACAAAAATAGGGGAAGAACTAATTGTAGACTCAAATGCATTGACTTGGAAAGTTAGTTGGTAAAAGAAGAAAGACAGAGCAAGACTGAAGAAAATAGAGGTTTTGACCCATTAGATGGGACATTATATTATTAAATAGATGTTGGAACATGGCTAAGAGAATAAATAATTGTTAGAAATAAAAGTATTACTATAATTAGAAAGATAGGATATGCAACTAGAATACTATATTTTGGTATGAGAAGGAAAATATGAAAATGCCAAGAGAATCTGAATAAGGGAAACTTTTGGTTACCCAAATATAATTTACTATGAGAAAACTATAAGCGATAGAGATGGGATATCATATTATTAAACAGATGTTTGAATATGGTTAAGAAAATAGATAACTGTTAGAAATAAAAGTATTATTATAATTAGAAAGATAGGATTTCTAACTAGAATATTATAGTTTGTTTTGAGATGGGAAATAAGAAAATTCTAAAAGGGTTTGAATAAGGGAAGCTTTTGGTTACCCAAATATAATATATTATGAGAAAATTCTAAGCGATAGAGATATTTTGAACGTGGATGGAAATTTTTTTTTTTAAAAGTGGGAAAAACAGGATACTGATTGAACAAATGGATTTTAAGTGCAAATGAAATTGAGATATGTTTTGGCTAGAAAAGATATTATAAACTGACCTTATCGATATTATGTGTAATACCAGAAAAATGTGATAAAGATGTCTATATTTAATTGTATATGTGTTAACAGTAACAAGAATTGTATTTGCCCAGTGTGGAAAAATGCATACCACCAGAAGAAGAGAGGATCAAGGAAGCACTGGATGGTGTAGTATTGAAACTAGACTGAGAAAGTTAATATGTACCACTGAATTACCAATGGATCCAGACAACATTAAGTATTTAAGATTGTAAAATTATAAGATTAATAAAATGTTCACAAAAAAAGGAAGAAAATTCAGAGTACCAATAAAGTTTTTTTAAAATATATATATATATATACCATAATAATATATTTAAACCATGATGATATTATCCATTCAGTCATGTCCAACTCTTAGCGATTCCATGGGCCAGGTCTCTGCACATCTTCCAAACTTGCATTACCTCTTTGAATTTTTCTGTGCTTTGGTTGCCAAATATGGATTTAAGATCTTAGTAAATATTAATATTTTTGTCTTTTCATAATTTATTGTTAATTCATCATCTGTAAATGAGTGCCAAATGATCTTAGTGCACTTTTTAGGCCAATTTGATTGTGGGACAAAAGGATTGTATGATCTGCATTGGGATATTGTGCTAGCTTTGGTGGGAAAGAAATTGTTCTGACAGGTTGCTTAGGAATTTATATAAAGATTGAATAATGATGGAGCCAGAATGAAGCCCAATCTGACTCTCTCACTGAGGGAATTCTTTTCATGAAATGGCCTTGTGAAATAAATCAAATTTTTACTCAGACATTTTCATGCAATTTATACATTAATAGGATGTATCTCTTGTAAATTTACTGAGTTTGTCCTACAATCTGACTGTAGAAATTGAGCTAAATGCAGATTTAAGATTGATAAAAGCTGAATTGGGTTTGTCTGTATAGTTTTTTTTACTAAATGTTGTAAAACAAATGCTTGATTCAGGGGAAAATAATTAGCACTAAAACCAACTTTTCCATCCAATCAGATCATTTTCTGTTTAAATGTTTAGCATTTAATTTAGTTATGATACATAATAGACTGATGATGCAATAGTTTGTTGGTGTATTCCTTTCTCCTATTTTTAAATAGTACTATTATTGCTGTGACCCAATCCCTTAGAATTATTAAAAACCAGTCAATAGCAGAGAATAAAGAGACTAAGACTAGGGTCTACTACTTTGGGTTACAAATAATTTCAGAAGTTAGTAAGTGATTTGCTGGTGATTTTCTTGCTTAAGTTAGTTAATTGGGTTTTTGATTTTGGTGCATATTACTGGGGTATCAGCTTCCAATTTAAACATGTTGGAGTAGAGCTCCCTTCATCCTTGTAAAAAATGAAAATGTGTCCTTCAAATGCTGATTGGAATTGTGTTTATTAGTAAATTGATTTTTTTTGGTTATAAGGTTTTAAGGAGCCCTGGTGATGTAGTGGTTAGAATGCAATATTGCTCATTCTGCCCATAGCCTAGAGTTTGATCCTGATAAGATCAAGGTTGACTCAGCATTCCATCCTTCCAAGGTAAATAAAATGAGGACTCAGAATGCTGGAGGTAAAAGCTGACCTGGTAAACTGCCCAGAGAGTGCTCAAAAGCATTATGGGGCAATATATAAGTCTAAGTGCTTTTACTATTGCTCTTAAGATGCCAAAATTGTGAGAAATCCTGAACCTGAATTGCATCTATCGACTGTTGCCAGAAAGACTAGATTGCTTCTCTTTTCTTGCATTTGTATTGTATTTGTATCAGTAATTGTATTACCTTTTCTGTTGTAGTACATGATTATTAGAGTACAGCAAAGGGGCCTTTGTAATTGTCGAGCAGTATTATCAAGGTTTTCTTAGCTCTAAGGCAGACATGTCAAACTCGCAACATCATGTGACGTTGGGCTGGGAAAGAAAAAGTCAACTAATGGTTCAGCTGTTGCATGTGATACTACTACTAGTGTGATCTTCCAAGATCTTCCAATCTCTTTAGTCTTTCTTCCTGTTCTTGATCTGACAGATCCACAAAGGAATTAATAAGTTGTTTCTAACAGCTCATCTATTGTTTTCTTTTTTACTGTTACCTGGAATTGTAAAATGGAAGGACAATGGACGAATGGCTGCAAAAGTTGATAAAGTTAGCAGAGATGGCTAAATTGACTGCTTTGATTAAAAAACAACAACATAATTACTTTTGTTTCTACTTGGAAACCACTTCTGAACTTTGTGCTTGAGGTAGAAAAAAATGAAACTTTAGATTTGGGTTTTACCAGTTAAATAGATTTGTTGATATAGAAATGGCTAGTTTATACTATTATGTAAAAGTAAAAAATTCAGGCTTAATGTTACTATCTTATTCTACTGCACCAAAGAGAGTTGGAAGTCAATCCTTTTCTTTCTTTTCCCCTTCTTTTCTATACTTTTTCCTTCCCTTTTCCCTCTCCTATTATTTGTTTTTGTATTTTTGTATTTTATATTATAAACTAATAAAAAGGACAATTTGGAAATCATATTGTTGGCTTTTCAGAGACAAAATAATAGGTTTTTTTAAAATCCCATTAGTTTCTACTCAGTCTGTTTTAGGTGATGTCTAGAGAGGTCTGCTTATTTTGAAAGATGCAATTGTTCTTGACTTTAGCCTCCCTAATCCCTAGAAATTGGTGGATTTTGGAATATCAGCTTGTCTCTGTGTTTCAGCGTCTTTTGTCTTTTTTTAGAGATCATTTCCAAATGCCCTCTTGGCCTCCTTGTTCTTTCTCATTTCTGTTGTCAGAAATTTATGTTATTATAATGATTTAGTCTGAATAAGTGTTATAAAAGAGTGTTTCAAGGATTCTACCTTTTCTTCAATTGCGACAAGCATTTGAAAATTGATTTCATAATCTGGGTGGTTAACAAGCATTGCCTAAATATAATGTCTGTGACCTTGGAAGGATGGAAGGCTGAGTCAACCTTTATCTCATTATGACTGAATTCCAGGCTAAGGGGAGAGTGAGCAATATTGCATTCAAATGGTTAATTTTAACCTTCATCAAATAATTATTGCAGTTTCTTTATTCTGTTTCTAGAGGCTATATGTGCAACATCAGCATTCATATTGCTACAATAATTTTCACCTTTAGGTGAGGCTAACTTTGTGATTGCTAGACTTATTGTTCTTGTGGAATTCCATCTTCTTATCAAGCTCTATAATACATGTCCTTTTAAATTTTTGGCTTCTTTAGTATCCTTATACATAAATATCTGTGAAGTTGGTTGGCTACACTGGTCGTCTAATCTTCAGGATTTTATCCATTCACTTATCCATGACAAACAGCTGGCATGAAAATATAATTTAAAATTTGGATGAACACATCCATTTCTGTCCTTTAAATATTCTTCTTGGGCCCATGTTAAATGTACATAAGATATACTGAAATTTTGGCTATACTTGGTGTCTATTTGAAAACTTTCCAAAATAATTTTTGAAGACTTCTATAGATGCAAATCTCAAAACTTTAAAAGAAAAATAAACAAAGAATACTTATCTTATTTTATCATCTTATTATTTTCTTTTCTTTTTAAAGACTGTGTGATGATTAGATCAGACAAATTATAAAATGAGCAATAGTGATATCTCCCAAATTCTCCTCATCAATTCTCCTGAATGAAAAGTTTTTGGTAGGAGATTAAATATTTCATAGACTATGACTAGAGACATCATGATAAGATTTTACCTCAATCTAGTTGCCTAGTGGAATGGAATAGCATATAAGATTAATCAGGCCATAGTTAACTATGCATATAATATCCTGGTTGTTATAACATTAGTTAGTTAGTTAGTTAGTTTATTATGTACTTTATTTATATTCCACCTTTATTACTTTTTAAAATAAATCAAGGCAGTGAACATATCCACACACCTTCCTTCTATTAATCCCACAACAACTCTGTGAGGTCAGTTGGGCTGAGAGAGATTGATTGAGTCAAGGTCACTTAACTAGCTCATGGTCTCTTTTTAGCCTGGTGCCTTAACCACTGGACCAAATGACTCCATATCATTTATTCCCTGCAATTATGCCTTTTAAAAAGAGACAATGTCAGAAAATACAAACCGTAGCTGTCTAAATTCCAACTGAAAGAGCTTATTCAAACTTTAATTCAACAATCTAAAGGACTATTGTCCATCTGCTAATTGCTTTCAAATCTAAGCTCTAATGCAGGAGCTAAAATATCTTCAAAAGTCAAAATACCTTGGAATTTAAATACCTGGGAATACTTTATCATTTTTTTACTTTTAAGTCATCTGCCAAATTTTTCTTTATCCTATTGCACTTTTTATTACTGAGATTATAGTCACACAATTTCCAGCTATCAAACATTCTTCATCATGGACATCCTGTATCTGCCCTTGTACTGATGGTTCAATTAAATCTTTTCTGCATGTATTACTCAGTTATCTTTTTAGTAACAATATTTAAACAAGACTTATCTTTCCTCTGTTCCTACATGCCCCAATTATTTTGAGAAATGTTAATTCCATCTAATCAGATAAATGCTGTCTAATATAGCAAAGTTCAGCATAAGTACAGTACTTTGAATGTACACAACCAACCAACCAACCACTGCTTTGTACTGTCATATTTGGCCTATTCACCTCTCTTTCTATATGAATGGCTTCCATTATTCTAATACTTTATTTTAATAACTATTTCAATATGTTTCAGTATTAAAATATGCATAGGAATATAAAATAATCAGTAAATACAGACTGAATGAGGTATGAAGACATTACACAGGTGGCTCAATCCAGTGTGATATTCCAAAAATGCTCTGATATATATGAAATGTTTAATGTTGAACATTTTTTGAGTGAATGCAGAAAATATACTAATGTCACAGTGCAATGTCAGCTCAGCAATGTCTGTGTAGGCAATTGAATATCAACATAGATTTTCATTAGAATACATATCTCATTCCAAATTACACTACAGAATATAAAGAGCAAAATTGTTCTTTATAATGAGTAATAGTCAATTCAACTAGATAGCCATTAATGATGATTATCCGTCCAGCACTGATTATGTATAGGAGAAATAAATATTCTCTCCTAGGCTGCTCTTCTTCACACAGCTTGCATATTGAATCTGAATTATTGAAATGGTATTTATTTATTGGTAACTGTGAAAGATCATAGCTCAAGATAATTATAACAGAACTCCTCAGTTCTGGGGAGGAAAAATCTTCATCATCTGTTTTAATTTGACTCAATTTGGTAAGCTCCAATTAAGAAACATGTTTAGGTCAACAATATCTTTCTCTGTGTCTTTCTCTCTCCCTATGTCTTTCTGATTTTTTCTTTCACTTTCATTAACTCAAATGTAGACAGCCTTATTCTCCCTGGATCATGTTTAGAGATATTTTGGCTACTTGTGCAAATAATTCTGAAAAATATGTGTGTTCACCATCTAGGGGGCTTGTGAGAAAATATGATTGATACTTTGTGTTGCAGTCATTCTCAGCATTTCAGTATATTTCAAATAATTGGAGAATTTTATATATCCTGTACTGGAATGATACTTTTTAATGTACATTTTCCTATTTCTTTGCTGTTATTGTTTTTTTTTCCTAAATAGATTCTCCAGTATCTATTTTCCTATAAATTGTCTGGATGTTGTAGAATTACTTCAAAATATTTTGCTAAAATTCATAATGAAGTGTAACTATATTAAATACATAGTTGTTATTTTGTTTGTATAAAAACCTAATAACCATCAAAATATCTCTAGTAGACATGAACAAAGCCAATGCTCTGTCAATCATTTGTTTTGCAAAATCCTTATGTCCACTGTACAAAAGTTTTTTTTTAAATAATACCTGAAGGACAAACATTTATAATAGTATTAATGCAAAATTAACTAAGATCATGGATAAACCTACGTACATATTGTTGAAAGAAAAATCTTCATCAGGATCCAGTCCAAGCCGGGAATAAACAAAATGATGACTGCTTTAGGAAAGAAAGTTCCTGTTTATTGAGTTGCCAGAAACTTTAGTGATAGCAGCATATTTCTGGGGTGACTGACCACACAGAGCTGGGAGTGGTGGTTTTTATATCTTCTTGGACTTTTGTGTTTGGAGTTGTTTCTGTTGCATGAACTTTGACCTGAGCTTTTGAGCATGTTCTTTTTGTATTCTGATGGTGGTGGGTTAATCCTATTATGTCCTAAAGGTCATGCCCTGCTTCCCTAGGGTGGTGGCTGATGACCATGTCCTGTGGCGGATTTTTTGGGTGAAGAGTTGTTGGTTCTAGGGATCTTTGTCTTTTTAATTCCATCAGATCCAAGCTTCCTGGCTCCGGTCTTTCTGAAAGGAAATATTCTGCCTTTTTAATATTCCCCAAAATATTTCTTTCTCTGGGGGAGGGTGTCTTCCTACAATATAGTTCAGTTAAATAGATTATATGTGTTATAGTTCTCTTCCCGAAGCTGGGTTTAAATGTTTATGCCCTGCACTAGTTCACAAAGTGAAATTGCTGAATTCATGCAAAAAAAACCAATTAAAAATCCAAGACTGTATTGTTGTGTCCTGAATTTGTAGCCAATACATTCTCTCATGTATCAGTTGAGAGTTAGTAGAACTCACATCCGTTACTGAAAAATACACGAAAATTTGGCTTAAATGGACTGTAGACAAACGAACTGTAGATTTTCTTATGCATTTTTCTGAAAAAGATGACCAATTACAGTATGAACCAGTTTGAAGACCAAGAGGAAATATTTTTTTCTAGAGTATTGCACACAGAATAAATTACATACAAGCTACATGCTCATGTAGTTGTGACCAGAATCTTAATTCTTCATGTCCCTGTAGACCCAAATATTTGTGACAGGTTGTGTCCACATGGAGTTTTATTCACATGCTTCCAAGCTAAATTCCTTTCATTAAATATTTTGCCTAACTTCATTTTCCTTGAGTCTGACAAATTATGTGTTAGATCAAAGATTTAAGAAGAATGAGAAAGTTAGATTATCAGATTATATATCTCTGATTAGTAATGTGAGATTGTGATTTTCTTTTAATGGTAAATATGAATGTGCTAATTAATGGCTCTGCTATTTATTTTTTAAAGGTATTGTTCATACTTCTACAAAACACACATGGATAAATGGTTGTTAAGTGAATTTGGCTTCCTCATTGACCTTGCTTGTCAGAAGGTCCCAACCGTCATAAATATGAGTCAATTAATGTGCCTGAATTTTCATCACATGACCATGGGTATGCTGCAACAATTGTGTGAAAAACAGTAATAAGATACTTTTTCAATGCCATTGTAACTTTAAACATTCACTAAATGAACAGTTGTAAGTTGAGGACTACTTGTAGTTCCCTAAACTTATTTTCTCTGTTGATATCAAGTCTAGTTTTCTAATAATAGTTTTAGGTACTCATATTCTGTCTTTTAAGTAGAAGGAAGGAGAGAGGAAGTAATATTTATATAGAAAAAGAAAGTTATAAATGAAGAATATTTGAGTATACAAAATATAGTAAGGTCATTTTTGGCAAGTTTTCAATTTTTTAATATTTTGGAAAAAAGATGACTGCTTTGTATTGATAAGGTATGGCTGCTTCATGTAATATACAGCAACTTTATATTGTTTTCATCTTTAAAGAGCAGTGTTTTTTTTCTAAAAAAAAAAAAAAGGTGCTGGAACTCATACACGTCATACAATCCGCCTTGCCTACCCTACAAGGTTCCATCCAAAAAAGGTGCTGGAACTCCATTCTGGGCATTCTAGGAGGAAAAAAAGCCCTGTTAAAGAGTGTTGTATTTGTTAAAATGTCAGCTCTGAATTGAATTAATCATGGAAAGAATGAATTTAATTATTATTAGATATCTGAATTAGAGGCATAGTAAGTAAGCTACATTACAATGCTATAAAATGACTTATACTCTTACATTATATAGGTGATGAAGCATTCTAAGCATTTAGAAAACATCATAAAATGAGCTGTGTCACATCACATCTGGTTTGTTGGTAAATATGATCTGTTGATCCTACTTGTCTGCCTTCACCTTAGGCAGTTTGCAATCTACTGGTTGGTGGCAGTAAATGTGATAAGGTTCCCAGCTGGCAGACAGACAGACAGACAGACAGACAGACAGACAGACAGACAGACAGACAGACAGACAGACAGACAGACAGACAGACAGACAGACAGACAGACAGACAGACGATACTTTAACAAAAGAAATGAAAGAATAGATCATTCAAGATGTCATACTGTATTGCTGTATTGTAGATGGCTGTGGTGTCAAGCTGCAGGAGGAGAGTATTCATTACATGTGGCAGTATTAATTTTTGTTGTGTTAATACATAACAATAAAATGTTATTATTTTTTAAACACACAGTTTAGAATTTGTCCATTTGCTGCCTTTTTTAAGACTCTAAATCTGGAAATGCAGTTTAATAATTAGCCAATAAAAATATTTTTATTCATAATAGATAATTATGAATCTAGTAATTTCTAGATTAAATATTTAGCTAGTGTACCATTTATTTTTTCATTTAATATAATATTCTTAGGTTAGTTTACATATCCCAAACCAATCCCTATTGCACAGTTCTTTCTCCAGCCCCATCTCTTTAGTAGCTGCATCTTGGTGGCACAAATTAGCATAACCACTTGATAGCTTGCAAGAAACACGGTAATTCTAATTGTGTTTCTTGCAAAGTTGAACCTATTGACCTATAGAGTGCGAAGTCTTGAAATTAACCAGTTCATTCTTGGATAAGTGTAAGTATGTATCTGAAATGATTCAGCTCTTGTAATTCTATAGGACCTCCCTCCCTCCCTCCCTCTAATTGGATTTTAGGATGGCGTAAAGCTTCCAAGCTAATCCAAACTGTTAAATACTGGGATCGGTGAGGCATTGATCAGACTGAAGGTTAACAACAACTCTTTATTGAATCAACACAGAAGCGACTCTAACAGCCGCTTGGCTTCTATTTATACCGGACTGCCACTAGGCGGTAGCCAATGAATTTAAAGCACTATTTGCCACCCAAAGTACAGGCTTGTAACCAATATACAAACAGTTAGGGACTTGATTTAAACATATTCAGTTAGCAGCTTATAACTGCCATTAGAAATTGGGTCAATACACAACACCCCTTCCCCCTAGATGAATCACATATCACAATAATGAATATAGTCTTGTAAGTGGGCTGGCTGGTTTCGTGTCTGCTCCTATCTCCGTATCGCTGTTAGAGGCTCCCGGTCTACAAGCCCTTTTGACGAGCCGGATAGACCGGGGTTCCTCAACCCACGCGCCTTGGGTAGACTGGTGTCTTTCTGAATGTACTGGCCGTGTAGATCGGTGCTGTCCTGTGCAGTCCTGTTAGGTTGATCGGTGCTCATTTCTCTGAATGAAGCACCTTCTGACAGTCTGGGGAACAAGTCCGCAAGCAAGTTCCATTCTATGGATATAGCCACATCTGAATCATTTTTGAGACTAAGTCACTCTGCATTTCCTTGCAAGTTTCACAAAACTCAGGAGACTCAGGCATGTTAAGATTACCAGGCAGCTCCCGGCTCTCCTCTCTGTCAGCGACCTGGGTTTGGTTAGCCTGCCGCCATCGCAATTGGTCAATGTGGTGCCAAAACACATGACCGTCTTCCAGGGCCACCTCATATGACAGTGGCCCTGACACCTTACAAACCACAGCTTCCACCCACGATGCCCCTTGTCTGTAGTTTCTTGCCCAAACTTTATCACCGATTTGCAGATTCCATGGGGGCTTGGGTTGCACTGTTTCCGTGGCTGCCCAGTCAGGATGGAGATGGTCCAGCTTTGTGGTCAGCCGACGTCCCCATCTCAGTTCTGCTGGGCTGCAGCCCATTGACGTGCATGGCATTGTGTGTTGGCAAAAAGTCTGCCAGCCGATGATGCCAATCACTGGTTGTTAGTCTCTTTAATGACTCTTTGGTCATCCTGACCATACGTTCTGCTTGACCATTTGAAGCAGGATGAAATGGGGCTGAGGTAGCATGTCTGATCATGTTAGTCCATAAGAAGGACTGGAACTCAGCAGCACTGAATTGGCCCCGTTATCGGACACAATCACATCAGGCAAGCTGTGCGTGGCAAAGATTCTGCGCAGTTCCTGGATGGTCCTGGCAGTAGTCATAGTTGGGACAGGTACTACCTCTAGCCACTTAGAGTAACTGTCCACCACAATGAAGAGCATAGTCTATATGAATTTGAGACCAGGGAGTTTGTGTGGTCTCCCAGTGATGTACTGGAGCTTGAGGCATTTCAGGTCTGGTCTCCTGGCAAACCTGGCATCCTTTTACTTGAGCCTCTATATCCTTATCCAACCCTGGCCACCACAGGTAGCTTCTTGCGAGTGCCTTCATTCTGACTAGTCCAGGATGTCCCTCATGCAGAGATTCTAAGACCCTTATTAATGGTGCACTTATAATCAGCGCAGATGTGCACATCTCCATTTGGTTTAACTGGTCTGACTATGTGGGTTTCCCACATACTGCTATCAACAGGTTGCAGCACTCCCTGCTGCACTAGCTTATCTAACTCTGCATCGATTTTTGGTTTTAAGGCAAAAGGCACTCTGCGAGGCTTGGCCTTACTGCTGGATCAAGGTGGAGGGCAATTGGTGCTCCTTTGTATTTGCCTAAGCTGGAGCTGAACACATCAGCAAATTCCTGGCACACAGCTGTCAAGTCAACTGTTTGAGTGCTGTTAATGCCAGTCACATGGATGCCCATGGCATCAAACAAGTCCAGCCCAATCAGGCTGGTGCGCTGGCCTTCGACTACCATGATGTTAAGGGAATCCTCAAACTCTTTGAAGTTGACTTTCATTGTAGCTTTGCCTTTAATGGCTATGTGGGAATTTTGAAAGTCTGTCAGCCCCAGATTTGACAGCTTGAATCTGACTTGTTTCCTGCCATGTCTGCAGACGTAATTAAAAGTTTTGTAGGAGATTATGGGCAGGGCTGACCTAGTGTCCAGTTCCATTGAACACGGAACTCCTTGTAGCCTGACCCTGAGTCTTAGCTTTTCTTTGAGAGGCCAATGGAGCAGTATCCAACCCTGTTTTGCCCCGGGGCCCATTTACCTCTCCTGGGAAAGTCTTCGGGTTGAGCTTCCCTCTGGCGAACTTTACAGACGATAGCAATGTGCCCCTATTTGCCACAGGCTCGACACACTGCTATGCGGTACCTGCACTCCGATCTTTGGTGCCGTTCTCCGCAGCCAGCACAGCTAGGGAAGAAGGCTGCCTTGTCAAATTGCCGGTGCCTTCTTCTTGGTAGCTTCTGCACCCGGTCGATCTCAACATCCTCATCTGGGTCATCTGTTCTACATGTGTTTTCATAGTGAACAGCTGTTTGGTTGGGGGGAGTTTTCGGAGGTCATAAAGCCTTCACTGCTCCACTGGCGGCTTCTTCCACCATGACTTCTTTTAATGTGTCCTGGAATGTCAAGGATTCCTTTGCAAACAGTCTCTGCTGTAAGTCTCTGTTTCTCAGGCCACATACTGTACCAGTCGGTCCCTGAGACGATCCTCTAAATCTGGAAAATCACAGTGTCTGGACGCCTGCCTTAGGGCAGCCACAAATTCAGCTGCTGACTCCCAGGCTGTTGTTCTCTTTGCTCGAATGCATGCCGCCAAGCAATGACAGACAGCCTGGGTTCAAAATGTTCCTTTAGTCTCCTCTTCAGATCAGCGTAGGTCAGGGATTTTCAACATTTTCACCCATTGTACCACTTTTAGGATATGGCAACATCCGTGTACCACCAGTCGCCTAACAAGGTGTCAAAAACTTGATGAGCTCCCCCCAAAAAAGGAAAAAAGTGATAAAGTACAGGTAGTCCTCGACTTACAACAGTTCGCTTAGTGACTGTTCGAAGTTACAAATGGCACTGAAAAAAGTGCCGAGCAAGACACCTGCCTGCCCGCCCAGCAGCGCTCTTCCTCCTGTCTGAGGTTTTCATTGTTGTGAGCATTTCTGTTGAGGATTGGCAGGGGGGTGGGGTGGAGGGTGTTTGGTTTTTATTCCCCGTCTGCTGGGTGGTTACAGCAGGTTTTGGTCACTTCACATGACCCTAAGACACTGTGACCATCATAAATATGAATCAGTTGCCAAGCATTTGATTGTAACTCACAAGACCCTGGAGATGCTGCAACATTCCAGCTGATCGGCGCTTCTTCTGGGCTCAGCAGAAGCACCAGGATCAGTTCTGCTTTCCAGCTGATTGGTGCTTCTTCAGGCTCAGCAGAAGCACCAGGCTCAGCACTGAGCTCCAGCTGGAGCCAGGTGCTGATCCTGGTGCTTCCACTGAGCCCTGACAGTCCCGAAGAAGCGCCGATCAGCTGGAAAGTGGACTGATCCTGGGGCTTCCACTGAGCCCTGACAGCCCCGAAGAAGCGCTGATCCTGGTGCTTCCGCTGAGCCCGACAGCCCTGCAGCTCCACCCATCTCTCGCTCAGGCTTGTGCGGTGCTGCCACCAGTTCAGCTCATTCCCCTCCTCCACTACACTTTTCTAGAATGGTCACGTACCACCTGCCAGGTGCCAATGTACCACAGGTGGTACCCATATCACTGGTTGAAAAGCCCTGTCATAGGTGACTGATTCTAAGCTGTCTGGGGCAATCAGGTTCTCCACTATGACGAAGGTCGCCTGACTGCATACGCATAACAAGGTAGCAGCCTTCAGTCCATCTTCTCTCACCTGGTTTGCTCTCAGGTAATTCTCTACCCTGGAGACGTAGGAGCTCCATTGCTCTGGGTGAGAAATGTCAAATTTGTTCAGCTTGCCCACTTTGGCCATAGCTGACACTCACAAGGTCTTGTCAATGCCTTATGCTGCTAAAGACTTCTGTGTGAATCCTGGGATGGATCCCTCAAGATGATTGTGCCTCCAGTGTGGCTTACTGGCAGGCAAAGTGGGGACATGGTCCCTACCAGGGTTCTTGTGCCTGGTCTCACACCCTAGTGACTTTTGGCTCTGGTTCTAGTTCTTCAGCTCTTTCTTCCTTAGCAGCATATCCCACCTTCATCACCACTGAAGGTTAACAACAACTCTTTATTTAATCAACACAGAAGCGACTCTAACAGCTGCTTGGCTTCTATTTATACCAGACTGCCACTAGGCAGCAGCCAATAAATTTAAAGCACTATTTGCCGCCCAAAGTACAGGCTTGTAACCAATATACAAACAGTTAGGGACTTGATTCAAACATATTCAGTTAATAGCTTATAACTGCCATTAGAAATTGGGTCAATATGCACCACCAACTAACCATTTTTACAAATGTGAGCTCATTAATAGAACTTATCCTGTGACTTCATATCAGCCATACAAATCCAAGACATCCATTAGATGGTAGAAAAGAGATACTCCCAAACTCTTTGCTGTCCCCTAGACATTGATAGTCAATTAATAGTTTAGTCCATAAACATATGAACATATAAAATACTTTCAAACATACAGTAACCTACCATAACAAAAAAAACAACAACAACTCAATTCAATTGGTAGAGAGCACAATAGGAAAGAAAAAAGAAACCTTCAATACACAAAATAAGGGTGGGAAGGGTGGGAAATTTGACCAAAGGAACTACCAATAAGGACATAATGCAAGCAACATGTACTATATGGGGATCTGTTTGTAAATGCAGTATGAAATCCAAGCTGACAAATAACCAGCTTCTTAAGTTTTCTATATCTGAGATAAGTTGAGATGTTCACCTGCTACTCTGTAAATCAAAGAATCCTGTGCTGTGTGTGCCCAAGAAAGTTAGAGAGAGAAAGAAGTAGACAACATGGAAACTTTATCACAATTGAAAGATAATGGGATCATATCAGAAAGGTGACCAACATTTTCAGAATGTTGCCTTAGTGTGCAAGTATGTAAATTAAAAAGATTATATTATGTAGAACAAAGGAGCAGAAAACTAAAATGTGATTAGTAAAAAAAATAGAATTTTAGCCATTATATCAATTTTTTCTACGGGCAATGTTGAGTAAAAATCTATGATTCCATAAGAATCATAACGGAACGGAAGATGGAATCAAAGGATGAAGTTGTCATTGGTCACCACTATATTGCAGTGGGGAAAAAACATTGTCTTCTACTGGTATTCTAAAAGAGTTAAAGAGAAACAACTTGCTAAAATTATTTCAGAGAACTCATATCTATTTTAAAGGATTTTGTCCATTACAGTCTAGTAAATTAAATTATATTACCAATAGTTCAAATATGAAAAGAAATTGAATCAAAACCTAACACATGACTTATGTAACTGAACCTGCTATTAGGATTGTAGGGTTTGTAGCAATTGCCTCAGTCAGCAGACACTTAAAGGCAATGGTGAAACCCCCAACTATTCTTTCCTACAGAAAAGAAAGGTATTTTTAAAACAATAATATGAACTTTACCCCTTAAATAAATTTCTTTCCTACATCTAAAATAGGGAATGCTATTCCTTCATCACAACTGAAGTTAGGTTTAATTGTAAGCCCATTGGCAAGAAATGGTGAAGACTATCTTGTCTTTTGGGCCCATGCAGCAATAACTCTTTGCCCAATCTTGTTAAAGGTTTATCTGTTATAAATTCAGCTAGGTCCATTGTGAATATCTCATGAGCTTGTTTTAAACTAACATTCTAACAAAAACACCAAATAAGAGCAAATATTCTTGTTCCAATTTTGAGCAGATTTCTTAGCTAAAAGCATCAGCAGCTATAACTGCTGCTTCTTCCTGTTATTTTTCTCTTATTTTATTGTAATATCACTGAAGACTATGCTTGTTAGTCAAGTAGTTTGCTAAATGCTAAGAATCCAAATCTGAGATCATGATAAACTTTAAAATTGTCTCCTACTTTCAGTTTCATTTCTATTATATTGCCATCCCAGCAAAGCAGGATAACAAAATAGCAAAACAACAGCAATAGCAAAGCAAAAATGCTCACAAGGATTCATTCTACTGAAGTGCCGTAGTTAGTTTTTTTTTTAAAAAAAAGTCTGGGTTGAAAACTATTTAATCAAAAATTGCAATGTGTTTAAATAGGGACTGTGAAAGGCAGTAATGGCCAATGTTGCAGAAGTTGTTTTTTTTTTAAAAAAACAACAACACAGGACTCACAGTTAAGGAAAATATTATTCATGAGTTTTATCACTTGGATTCCTGACACCTTCTCATCTAACCTTCCCTTCCATATTTATCACTACTGCAATTTTAATTATCAGATTATTTATCCCACTTTATAAATTACCGTATTCAGGAAGAGTGATGCTGAAATATTGATTGCTGGCATTCTGATAGATAGTTTCTTACCACATTAAGCACACTGTTGTTTTTCATTAACCTTTACTTTAGGTCTCTCATTCAGTTTTCAAATTCTGTAACAGAGCTCAACTCGAAGCCAACTTGAAATGCTGCTTCAAATAAAGTGATATAATTTGTTGTATTTACTACATAGTCTTCTTCTCTGAATATTATATATCTTATTTATATAACAATCTCTATCAAATGCTGCTTGTACAATTTGTCGTGATGTTATCCCCAAAAGCTTGGGTCCTTTTACCGGGTGTGTGGGCCCAATGAATCACACCAGATAGTGAAAAAACAACAACTTTTATTTGCAAATAAAAGAAGCAAGTTTCAAAGAGGCACACCCCTGCTTGGATTTGGCCCTTATACAATTTTGAAAAGCATACATTGCCATGACCCAACCATGGAAACACACTTCATTACAAACCAATCATTAAGAGCAACCATCACACTTACATCTTCAGTAATTATAGTAATACAGTTCAGCATTTATCTTATCAATAATATTCCTTCTTACAAAAACATTCCTAAATAACTTAGTATTAGGGTCTTATACATCACCTTAATGGTCAAGCATTCCTGAGCAGGAAGACAAATGATCCAAATCAAATTGTTGTCATCTCTGCCTAACAAAGTAGTTCACTGCATACCAACAGATATAAGGCATCATGGGCATTTATATTTGCTAAATAATTTGCAATACATGAGTAATAAATAGTTTATCATTGCATAAATTAATTTCGGTTAAGATTAAATGAATTAGAATACCCTATCACTGGGGCTACATAAGATGTGGGGCATGAAAGTAGGTATACTCAGTGCTTTGACATAGCAAATCTAAATCATATAGAAACATATTTTCCAACTTTTTTTTACAAAATAAATATATTTAACAAATTGAAAATGAACACATTTCTTGAACTTATTCTTTGAGATGTACCCTTTTTTTTGCTACAATAGGTAATCCTCTTAGCCAAACCCTAGAATCAAAAGCATTCAAGAGCTTCATAAAATGTTAAGTTCCTATGATTTAGAACAGGGGTGTCAAACTTGCAACTTCACGTGACGTGTCATGACTTATTGCAACTTTTTTTCCATTGCCAGCAATGGGGTGGGCGCAGTTTCGCCATGACGCATCCAATCTGCGGGCCGGCAGTTTGACACTCCTGATTTAGAGTATAATCTGGTTTAACATTTACATTTTTAAATACCATGTTTTTTTCAGTAGTTGTATTAATGCATCTGATGACCTAAAATGAAAAGAAAAGCTTTGCAAATAACATGACTAGATCATATACTGTTCTAGAGACTCTTCAAATTTCTTAAAAAGCCAATGAAAAACAAATCTGATATATGATAGCTTTCTAGCAATATTTGAATTTAATAAATACAGAACATTATATTTGTAATGAATTAGTTTCATTTCTAATTCATAATAAGTTAACAATATTACTTGGGGACAGTTTTTTTTATTATTATTATAAGCTATTTTGAATTAATTATTCCACATGTCATATCTATCACCCAAAATAATAACTTTTAGTTTTGTATAGGATTAGATTGTTGGTTTTATTTATAATACGGCATCTGTTAAACATTCAAGTATTTCAATCACCTCTAAAGCTGCTAACCCATCTGGGCCATACTATTTAACAATACATATTTGAATCATAAACACTGAAAAGCAGATATGTCAGATAAATTGTGCATAAAACTCATATAAATTTTTAAATAGCCATTGCTAATAAATAAAATCAACATCTGATATAACATTCCTTCCCTTTTTTATTAAGATTATTTACAATATCAATTTCTGACATGAATCATGGTTAAAATTTATTTGTTCCCCTATAAGTTCCCAAATACATTTATCGGCTTTCAACTGCTAGATATATCCCAACAGCTTGAGAAACTAAGTATATGCCTGGTATAAATTTATCTAAGAACTTAGCAGTATTTCTTATGCTGGGTCTCTAAATAAGCCCAAAGGAGATGATGATGAAGAGGAGGAAGAAGATGATAATAACAACATATATGGGAGCTTCTACCCCAAGTGACAGGAAAAGTGAAGTGTTGTACTTATAAACACACACACACACACACACACACACATAGCGACATAGACATACTAGATATATAGAAAGGAAAAATAGTGTTTAAGAAAAAATATGATAGGTTTTAGGCAAGCAAATATTCTATTCTATTCTATTCTATTCTATTCTATTCTATTCTATTCTATTCTATTCTATTCTATTCTACTACAAGGCAAGTGTTAAACCATTGTGTTTTGTGGAATGGCTAATAATAAATAGTGGTAAGCAGTCAATGAGATTAAACTGGGGTTAATATAGATATTAATCTGCAATAAGATGAAGAGTACGAGACCAAGTGGTTTGGAAGACTTAAGGTGGTATAAGGGAGCATGGGTGAATGTGGGGAGAAGAGATTAAAACTGCAGTCAGAAAACACATTTGCAATGGAAATGAGAGAAAGGTTGAGTACAAAATGTCATCTGATCTCCCCAAAACATGTTACTGGTCTGTTCTGGTAAGCAGACAGTGTGAACAAGCCCATAATGATAGCATGTCAATTCATTGGCAAAATATATAGTTCTGGACAAAGAAATAAGGAAACAAATAAGGAACAGAATTCCATCAATACCAATAATCAGAATGTAGCAGGCTACTTTACTTCAAGTAAGGAACAAAACACTCCCAATATCCCTAACCTCTTTTCATGATCTTGATCATCCAAATTGCAATAGCAATAGTATTTAGATTTATATATCTCTCTAAAGTGTTTGATAGCACTCTCTGAGCAGTTTACAAATGGCAACATATTTCTCCCAACAATCTGGATTCTTATTTTACCAACCTCAGAAGGATGGAAAGCTGAGTCAATCTTGAGCTCGTCAGGATCGAACTCCTGGCTGTGGGCACAGTTAGCCTGTAATACATCATTCTGACCACTGCACACCATGGCTCATTCTCCATATTCCATACCGTTAAGTATTTATAATGCTTCTTTTTCAGTATTTTTTTTTCAGTATTACTATTCCACACAAATAATTCAATTTAATTCATACTCATCTGGATAATACAATTTACTTCTGAATAGACATGCCACAGATTTATATAGCCACGATAATTAGCAGCATAAATAAATAGACCTATCAACTGATTTAAGTAGATGACAATATTGATAAGCTTTGTAAAACGTTAAATAATTGTAAGCCAAATGTTATAAAAGCACAAAGCATTTTTCTTCTTTCACTTCACACTATCAATTTTACTTTACTCTGTCTTCCCACAACCGAACCAATAAATCTATATTGATCTATGACTAATAGTTTAAGCCTCAAAGCAAACTTGTGTGGCATAAAAAGAGCCAAAGTATTGTGAAATATTATGATTTGAAAATATTCCAGATAATTTCATAGCCATGTTATTCCCTTGAAATATGTATGCTTCTAAAAATACAAGTTTTTAAATATCAATTGTCTTAAAACAATTAAAATATACCAATGTTAAGACTTAGAGGCAGTGCTTTGTCTATTATAGAGTGTTCTGTTTTGAGATATCAACGTTATTTTTGATTTTTGAAAATGTATAAACATCCCAATAAACCATTTTTATTTATAAAGGCAATGGGTTTTTTCTTTGCTTTGCTGTTTATTTTATTTTACTGCAGGCAAAGTTCCACAGAATCATTTCTTTGAATTGACTCTTGTATTGACTGGAAGCATTGAAGCAAATAATGTGCCTTTGAATTGCTTCAGAGACAATTAAAGATGACTTGGATATGCAGATGTCTTTCCTGCTTTGCAGAATCTCAAACATTGCAAAGTGGAAAGCAAAGAGGAGGATTTATTTTGAAAAAAAAAACAGATTTGAATGGTTTTAATTTTAACTTAACATATAGCAGTTTTTGTTTTTGTATTGCATTATGTTTAAAGAAGCTCTTTGCTGGACAATTTATATGTTGATTTTTTTCCCCTCATCTGTGCTATATGTGGAGAAAACTACAGTATTTCAAAATTTTATTGTGATTGAACCTTTAAAGGTATTCAGCTAAATTCATAGGTTACTATCTGGTATAAATTCCATCATTCTGGATATCTTTATCCATCCATTATAGTTAGTATGCTCGATCACAAGTTATTTATTTAATGATTTCCCTCTTTCATCAGACTAATATTTTAATTTCATATAAGCATTCATAGATATCATTGGGCTGTACCCAAGGTTGCAGTCAGACTGACTGATTTTTTTAAAAAATATGCTGGAGCTGAATAGGGACTAGTCAGATTTAACATGTTTGCAATGCCCTCTCTTTCTTTTGATCTGCACATTTTAAACAATGTATAAATAGTCTGAGCAGAAATTTTTGAAAAGGTAAAAGTTGAAAGAATGACATTTAAGAAATTATTAACAAAGCTGTGGAATATATTAGGACATTCATCCCTCATAATCAAAACCTGCAAAAATAGAGATAGATAGATAGATAGATAGATAGATAGATAGATAGATAGATAGATAGATAGATAGATAGATAGATAGATAGATAGATAGATAGATTTGGTGGGAATTTAACAGTGTTCTGTGCTGTCATGTTGGCTATATTACTGTAGTAACGATTAGTAGAGTAAAATCTGCAGAGACTCCTGCGTTTTTGTGTGTGTGTGTTTATAT
The DNA here is from genome assembly GCF_001527695.2 of Protobothrops mucrosquamatus. Lineage (NCBI taxonomy): Eukaryota > Metazoa > Chordata > Lepidosauria > Squamata > Viperidae > Protobothrops > Protobothrops mucrosquamatus. Next base: position 532,218 of record NW_015386750.1, read on the forward strand.
ATATATATATATATATATATATATATATATATATATATATATATATATGTTCGAAGGGTCACAAGCAGTGAGACCACCAGGAGATTAAAAAGTTACAAAAATTTATTGCTATTAAAACATTAAAACACCTAGCTTTCGCCGGCCTCCTGCCGGCTTCGTCAGGGTGACTAGCCATCAGTGGGGTAGCTGTTTTNCTACATGGTTACCTTCCTGCCGTGCACTCCCCCCATTCTCGATCTCCGTATCGCCTTTCCACGATCTTTCCCATTCCCTCCTCTCCTTTCCCTTTCTGGCCTCAGCTCTCCGGTTGGATCTTTCCTCCATGCACGTATGGGTGTCGGTTTCCTCCTCCCCCTCTTTCCTCTGGTGGGGGACCATTGGGGGTGTGAATGTTTTAATAGCAATAAATTTTTGTAACTTTTTAATCTCCTGGTGGTCTCACTGCTTGTGACCCTTCGAACATGAATTTACCCAGGAGTCATCCTCCAATTTTTAGAATTTTAAAGGACATATATATATATATATATATATATATATATATATATATACTGTACAAAGAGCAAAAAATCTTGCAAAGACAACATTAATATAAAGTAACCCTAAGGACTGCTTCCCTTCAGCAAAATTTTACAGTAATTCTCTTTTTGATGAATAAACTACTTCCTTTTGCCTTCCACCTTTATATTTGGTCACCTGCTTTTTTATCTCATGGATAAAAAAATATACCTAAAGAACTTCATATTTTTATTTTCTTGATTAATAAGTTAACATATAAGTATGATACACCACATGTTAATGACAAAGCCAGCCCAAAGTGCTTCATACAAATTTATTGTATTGCTATGCAGGGTTTCAACTCATTAAAAAAAATTAAAAGCTAGGATGCTGCTGCTGAAAAAGAAGATGATGATGATGGTGATGGTGATGATGATGATGATGATAACAACGACTTTGGCATGAATTCAATATTTCAGGATATTTTCAAGTGGAGAGTAGCACATTTATGTTTTAATGAATCATGGCTGTAATCTGAGCTTCCATCTAGGGAAGATTTACTTACAAAATACTTATTACCATAGCAACTTGAGCAACCACCACACACTTGGAAGAGTTAGTGATTCATGAAGACACTATGCAAGTACTCTGATGAAGAGTTTAGGATCTGAAAGAACTCAGACTTCTTTATCATTTTAACTAAAACCCAGATTTTTAGCCTTCACATAAACAAACATTTTTTACATTTGGATATTATAAAATACTCAAATATAAGCAATTAAAACAGCTTATAAAAACTAATCTGGCTTTATAAATGAAATAAAAATGTACTAGAAGCCAGCTATCAGTGCGTAAGAATTTAATTTAATTATTTGACATCCTAGAATGTTCTCCTTTCCATGTAATTTTGTAGAATGGTTTCATGCTTTCTTTTATTAGAGATAATAGTATCTCAAATAACAGTATAAAACAATTTATAATGTATTTTATATATACATTTTCAACTCATTTGCCAAAAATGCTTACATGCATGATTTAAAAGTCTATAAAATACTCCAAAAGCCCCCACAAAGACACTAACAATCAGAATATTGTTAAGAAGTGATACAATTTACCTCACAATTTACCTTTCTATCAAAGGGGGGGGGAAGTAATTTTGAGTTGACGTTACTTTTGTCTATTTTTGGTCTACTTTAAGTTTTAATATATTTTTAAACATTTTAAATTCTTTTTCTAACTCGCCTGTCATTTTATCAGACTGTTCAGTTCCTGTAAGTGATATTGAATTGAATTTAGGCCATCTGTACTTTATCACAAACTCTTTTCCCTGAAGTATGCCTGGTTGTGGCACATTATCCTTAGTGGCAGTTATCTTCCAACAGATTGATGGACTGCAGTTCACCTTTAAGTTTATACAACACAAGTCTATCTTCATGCTTCCAGGGGGAAAAGAAATGTGCTGCTTTCAGAAAATGAAACCAAGACAAATTTGATATGGGTAGTATAATGGTATGTAAAAGTTATTTATTTATTCATCCAGGTTGTTTATAAGCATCCAATGTAAATATTTCCTGGGAGGAAAGCATAAAAATAAGATGATTAAAAATCATAACTCCAATCTAAATGTTATAAAAATGCAGTAAGAAAATAAAAGCAAACTCTTTAAATAGGAGAAAAAGAAAATAGTATAATATATTTAAAATAGGAACCAAGAAGGTTGGTCTCAATCGAGGGTCCACAAGTAAAACAAAGATACCCTAGCCATGTAAGAATCATGTCTTTAGTGCAGTAGTGAAATCTGTATTTTATTTCTAAATAAAGAAGGTAATACTGTGATAAATACGACATCATTACCTATTTCCATTTTAAGAAGGCAATAATCCCAGAGTGGAATACAAATCCTTTCTCCAGCATAAAAGAGAAAAAAATGGAAGATGTAAGTATTGTTAGATATTAAAGGTGATTCTGTTTTTGCTTTGTTCAACTTTGTGAGGACTATTTATAGCTGAAACATTTATGCATGAACCATTTTTCTTGCTTCCTCACATCTTTCAAATGTAATCTATTTCTTTTTTTCTTTTTTAATGTATTCTTCTTCTTTTTTAATCTTTACCTACTTCATGGTCATTGGGCTCTTCTTTATTTTTCATGAGATGCAAGGTCAATGGCAGTGTAACAACACTTTGATCTGTCATATATTTTCCATGCATTCATCCCTGTATATTTCAGATAGTTCCTCACACAAGAAGGAAAAAATACAATTACAGTTCCGAATCCAATCATTAACTATCAGATTTATGTTCCTAGCTTAAGAAAACAATATACGGTAGTTATTTATGCATACTACAAAATATATGGCGGACATTGAAAAGAGGTGTTGGTGTGGGGTTTTTTGCATGTTATTTTACACACCAGAACACAAATGAAATATTAAATGGAAAAACTTCAATAACAGACTTGTGTATGTGTGTGCATGCACACAAATACATAATACATTGAAGATAAACATTTTCCAAGGTTATTTACAATATGAAACACAAAGCAAAGGAGACTATATTATTTCTTTTAATACTGACTTTATTTACGAGTGGAAAATGTTGCAAACAGAAGGTTCTCTTTTAAATAACACCATTTACTAAAAAGCAGTATGGACAATTATTTCATCCACAGCTTCACTTTTGTATAGTTTCTATTTTTTTCACAAGCAAAAAGTTGTTTCCTTCAGTTTCATCCGTTTGCACTCATGTGTCTGTTGCTGCAATCCTAAAGACTAGAGCTTTAAGTTCCAGGTTTTAGGAAAACTGAACACAAAGTGATGTAGCTTTTAGCTTATGGGAAGAGTAACTGTTCTTTGCCCTTCTCTGATTGGAAATTCAGTATGAAATTATGCATATGCTTTTATCTACTTGTCTCGCATGTACAAACCATCTAGAAATTAACTTGGCTTCAGAAATCTCTCCAGATTTCAAAACCTTTCTTCACTTTTTTAAAATTATGGTCTTTCATTCATTCATTCATTCATTCATTCATTCAAGAAAGAAAGAAAGAAAGAAAGAAAGAAAGAAAGAAAGAAAGAAAGAAAGAAAGAAAGAAAGAAAGAGAAAGAAAGAAAGAAAGACACTTGGATTATAAGAGGAAAAAAGCAGCTTTTCACATTTTCACTGGTGAACTTATTTTAAAAAATATAGATGTGAAGGACAGCTACCACTGACTAGTTGACAAGCATTTCCCATCACATGCACCAGTAGTCAACTGGAGTAAAGGTGTGTTTTGCAATGAATTGAAACTGAAATCCACAAACCAGACCGCATGACAAAATATTACTAATGACGTAGAGATATAAAATATTGATGCAGTTTTGTAGGGTTGTATTCTCTTATATGGCTCAAGGATCATGTAATGTATTTTTGCTGTCCAAAATGGTGGGTGAGTCATGCTTGCTGAAAAGCTAACTGTAGTCTGTTATCTTCAGTTTGACTAACAGGTTAGAAAAACGGTCTCCTTGATAGTTAAAAATCTATAAATTTAGTCTCTAGACTTATTCATGGAACAAAAGAGTAGAGTTGATTTTCAGTTGACTGTAAAACTAAGTTTGATTGATGCTTCATGCCAATTATCTGGATCAATCTTAATACAATGACTTAATGAAGCTCTATAAAATTATCAAAAGCTCTGAGCTTTTTTAAAAAGTTAAATTTAAATTGGTCTATATGTTTATATATAGAATTCCATATTCTCCTCCAATAGGTTTTCAGTTCGTTATAATTATCTATACAGTATTTAAATACATTATTTTCAGCAAATGAATCTCTTTCTCTTTGGTTTTCACATCCCTGATAAGACTAAGACAGAAATTGATTTTTCTCTGTCATGACTCTTAGATCTAAGCTGTAACTTTATAAAAGCTTGAACCATTTCATCGTGTCTTCCATGGATGATATGACATGTTCAGTGAGACATAAGATAGCATATGTGTTTAAAAGGACTACAGCTTCATTAAATATCTAAACAGAGATTCTCAACTAGCCAAAAGATGCAATTTTAATAATATAGAAATTATTTGTGTGAGGGAGAGAAAGGATGAAAACAAGTTTCCCCATCAACATCACTAAGTAGCAGAATCTTGAAAAAAAGTAAGATCAGTTGCTTGCCTGACATATGAATAGTTGTATCGAGTTACTATATTTCTCTATTAATCATAGATTAGGGGTGTCAAACGGCTGGCCCACGGGCAGACATGTTACGTGGAAGCCATTCCCACCCCATTGCGGCAATGGCAAAACTCTCCCAATGTCACGTGACATTGCAAGTTTGACATGTCTGTCATAGATTAATTGGAGAAATATATAGCAAGAGCCTGGTTGTTGTCTACTAAATGCCAGGTGAGTCTGTAATATGGGCACCCTTCTGTCATCTGATCATGGGGTGACCTAGCATTACCAAGATCTAACAGGGACTAGAAATTTCATTTTTTGAGGTGTGCCCAGCTGGGTTTTGTGTGTAACATCAGCTGAGATCCCAGAATAGAAATGGTGGGACTATATTATGTGAGGGACCATCTCTATCCATGTGTTCTACCCAACCAGTCCTGCTTTGTTCTCTACCCATCCAATCTAACCCATCAGGCCTCATAGACAAGGAACGCCAGTTAGTAGAGCCTAGCATGGATACCTTTTCTGCCATAGAAATTCTCCCTCTAGATATTAGAATTACCCCAACCACATGACTTCCAGTTTTGCATCGCGGCAAGAGGCAGGGCTCTGCCTTCCACACCAGATTTTGCCCTGTTGGGGACCCTGAAAAGGACCGTGGCTGCTTGATGACTTTCAGCTGAAGGAAGAACAGCTGGCAATAAAGGAAAATATTTTGGCATATTTATCATCCTGACCTTCTTGGACTATATATACCTACTGAGCTTGGACTTTTAATCTCAAGAGCTAGTGCGAGAGAAAGAAAAAAAATTACTTTTGAATACATCTGGTGGCAGGGAGGTTGAACATTTTGAACACTTGGAACATTTTCAGGATACTTGAGACAAAGGATTATTATAAAATACTGCCATTAGGACTGGAGGAAACTTTGTTCCACTCTTACTGAGACTGGTGACACTAGAGGATTTCTAGGAATGATGCCTCAAGAAAAAACAAATACCTTTCAGAGGGAAATATTCTCCATGCTATAGCTAATTCATCAAACAATTGTTGCATACAAAGAGGACATAAAAAGAATGTTACTAAAAATAACCTAGATGATATAAATGACCAAATTTCCAAATTGAAGCTACAACTGGAAAGTTCCCAGATAATGACTACAAAGTATGAACAAATAAACCAGAACCAGAGAATGAAGCAGAAGAAATGGATCTAGAGATGGAGGAGATAAGAGAATGGAAATATAGCATGTACAAATAAAATACTGAAAGACCTATCTATAACAATGAAAATACAAAAGATCTCTAATCCTTTCTCTAAATATACCTGAGGACAAGGAAGAAGATTCTAGAAATCAGAGCATAGAGCAGGCAGGGGAAATAATTAGGGAATGTGGATGGGCTGAATTCTCCCTCAAAAATATTCAACCTAAATTGTCTTCCTCATGCCAAGCAGCTTTCACAAAAATAGAAAGAAAATTTTGGGGCAATTTAATTGCCTTGGCCTGGCAAGCTACTTGGCAAAGAAAGAAAGTGAGAGCTAGATTTAAAAAACAAAGGATTTGATCTATATTCAAACAGGTATATCTGTTTAATATACCTGTTTGAATATAATTAAAAGAATGGATGACCCTTAGATATAACTAGATTTTTAGAATGGAAGATATGATTTAGAATTAAAATAGCATTCTTTTTTTCTTCTTTTGATATGGGAAATTTGAAAATACGAAAAGGATTGGTATGAATATTTTTTTTAGCTATATAAATGTAAATAATATTGAGAAAATCATAAGTGACAAAGATACTTTAAATATTGATGGGAAATCAAACTTTAATAAGAGCACAAAAAACAGGATATTGACTTATGAATCAATCTTATTGTTATTTGTATAATATTAGTAAAATATGATGAAGATGTCTATATCTAATTTTGTATACATCAATAGTATCAAGAACTGTAATTGTCTAATAAGAAGAAAATGGAAAAAATATGGGGAAGAAAGGAGGATCAAGGAAAAAATACTAGATTGTGCAGTACTGAATAGATTTATATTGAAGAAGTTAATGTTAAATCTGTGAACCCAGAAAACATGTTGTTTATTAAGCTCTAAAGATTGTAATTAAAAAATAATAATAAAACTTATAGAATTACCCCAACTATGCTGGCCTTTTACAAGGCCTTGAAGACTTGATGCTGGGCCATATTACTCCTGTTCATTGAATGCACATCATTGTTTCAGGGCTCAATGGTTTTTCTTTTTCTTAGAGCCTTTCAAGTCAGTTGGCAATGAAAAGTAAATTGAATGATGGAAGGCTGATTTAACTACATTTTTCTTCTATACAATGCTACCCAGGAAGGAAGGAAGGAAGGAAGGAAGGAAGGAAGGAAGGAAGGAAGGAAGGAAGGAAGGAAGGAAGGAAGGAAGGAAGGAAGGAAGGAACATGGATATTCAGATTATTAAGAAAGTGAAGTAAGAAAAAAAGCCAGTTGCAGTTGTCTCTAAAATACCTTTTATGTAGCTTTGAAATATTATTGTCCCATCTTACACTGGAAATTTGGGAGAGTACATATCACCGAGCTAAATCTATATCAGGAAAACCCAGGAAACAAAGCCTTATAAAATTATTCTGTGTCCCTAAACCCATTGCAGTACAAGGTCACCTAATAATACTGGTGCTCATTTTGCAATGCTTCGTTTTTTGCTAGGAGTGTGGAGCAATTTGTCTCTGATGGAAGTCAGAGAAATGACATTCTGCCCAATGTGTCCTTATAATGTCAGTTTAGTAAATGCATTCAAAGACCAAAAGTCAGGCTGCACAAAATTTTCTTTTTCTGCAAAAATCATTCCTTTCCTTTAGTGCAGCTTGCCAATGCAAATCTGCAAGGCCTAGTTGAGAAGCCCTTTAAAATGATGATAGCTAACAAGGGAAATCTTACTTTGCGCTGACAGATGTGGCATATCCCAAGGCAGCATGAGTGGGTGCTATGATAGGATAAAAAAGAAAGAAAGGGAGGGAGAGAGAAAGATGCATACAGAGAAAGAGACAGATACCTACATTTGAGGATAAAATATGTATTCATTTCATGTAACAAAGTGCTGCTCATCAACAATGTCCTTGATCAGCTAGAAATAAGGTTTAAGAGCTGAGCTTTTGCCACTGCCTTCCTTATTTTGTTAAGAGTTTGTATCCTTATTGGAATGAAGATAAACAGTGCTTTTTTTTAAGTCTCCATGATATCCTGTATCTATACTCCCTTTGCATAAATCTGTTCACTAAGCAATGCTAAAAAAAAACACCTTGCATCCAAAATATAGTCATTGTACTGTGCAGTTAAGTGAAATGTCCAGGCTTACTGAAATGGGGCAGGCAATATAAAAAAATAATAATTTGATGGGAATTAGGAGTTGCTGTTTGGAATGGAAGAAGAACACAGAAGATATCAGGATGACATAATTAAAATGTTAATGAGGGGGATTGTTAATAAGGGAAGAAAGAGCATTCAGGAGAATGGAAAATATGGTAGAAAAGAGTATCAAGAGAGAGGAAGGAAGCTGAGCAGTAACACAGTGTCAGATTCATTAGGAGCACAAAAATGAGTAATGCATTTTGAATACTGTAGGGCAGTGATGGCAAACCTTTGAGAGACCAAATGCCCAAACTGCAACCCCAAACCCACTTATGTATCATCGGGTGCCGGGTGGGCGTGGCCCATTGGGTGGGCATGGCCCATTGGGTGCGCATGGCCCATTGGGTGGGCGTGGCCCATTGGGTGGGCGTGGCTGTGGTGATAACAGCAGACTGGGTGGGACTAAAAAGTTCAATCAATCAATTCCAACTTTGCGAGATCTTTTTTTTCCATGCAAAAAGTTGAAATTGATTGATTGATTGAACCTTTTTTTTTTTTGCACACGGCGGCGAAGGCCTAAAGCGAAAAGGTTTTTTAAAACCCAGCTGAAGCCCTAGGATTGGGGCGACAGCGCGCGTGCCCACAGAGAGGGCTCTGCATGCCACCTGTAGCACGCATGCCATAAGTTCGCCACCATGGCTGTAAGGTGTTCTATCTGTAAATCTGAAAGGCAGTATGTTGCCTCCAAGCCATGGGTTGTATTGGTTTGCTGTATGGAATCCAACTAAGCTCTGAAGCATCTTCACGAAACTAAAGATGCTTGCATTATAAGATGACAAGGAGTATTGCCTTCTTCTACACACTGAGGGTGTTGTGGATTTTCTGAATTGTTAATTATGCTAGATTACAAGGTCTAGATGAAAAATATTGTATGATTATTAATTGAAAACAAAGTGTGACCATTATTTTAAGGTCAGATGTAACAGCTCCTAATAACTTAAGCATCATGAACTGTTCAGTTTAACTATCCAAGGAATATGCGTTCTGCAAAGATAAATGTTAGAAAGTTATAATATTTATAGTCTCTCATCTATTTGAAGGTTAATTAAACATGGTGATGTGTATTGCAAAACTGTAATGCAATGTGGAATTACATTTGGTATTCCTACCACAGGTTTTATTTTTCACTGTTAACTGAAAATTATGATCAAGCTTCAAATTCTAATGTCAATTTGCAGTTATTATCCTATTATCTAGTATATAACTAACTAACTGCAACTTTAAATATCCCTGAACATATTTAATGAACAAGTACACAAAAATATTTTGAAAATGGTTACAAATGTACATACCCAAGATTTATGGTTTTTTATGTTTTTGTTTTCATCCTAGTCCACACATCCAGCTGCAACATTAATAAAAAGCAAAGGAGCAAAGGTAAAAGAGAAAACAAGTCATTAGACTTTTTGTGGGAATTCTTCGTTCCTTCTAGTTTTTACTAAAAGGTATGTCTAAAAGTGAAATTCAATTATTTTTCATTGTCCTTACTTGTCTATTTGAATTATAAAGTCCCAGAGCGCTTCCGTGTCTTCACTGTCTTATACCTTAAGGAAGTGGTATTTCTTGCAGATATATCATTGCTTCTTTGTTATGCCATTGTTTTGTAGTCTGTGCAATCTTCTTGCAGTAGCTAATTAGGTAGTCTATTGTTTCTTCAGCTTCTCTGCAGAAACATTTGAAGACAGATATTTGCTATCTGTTGCTGTCTTCTCAGTTCTGATTTCATATGCATTTGTTTTTAGGGTTTGGTCTTGTGCAGCCAGAATTAACTCCTTTGTCTCTTTCTTTAACTTCCCAGATTTAGCCATTCCCATCTCTTGTTATCTGATTTGCCTGTGAGTTTGAGTGTGTACATGTGTATGTGTGTTTATGTATATGGGCCATGTAATAGTTTGCCTTGCTGTATCTCTTTCCTTTTCCTCATTTGGTCTTTCTTATAGGCCAGTTTGGTCTCTTTGGTATTCAGTAAGTCTTTTAAGTACTTCTTCCTCATTGCCCTTCAGATATTTTTTCTTCTTCTGCAACTGTGTAATATATTTTCAACATTTCATGCCCACCTTTGAACCTTTGTAAATAAAGTCTCTCAACATTTCATCCATTGCTGCATGGATGAAGGATATTATTGGTATTATGATTAGTTACACAGTCAGCCAGATATTTAGATTAGATTATTTTTAATTATGTTTTATTTTATCTATAGCTATCTCTCAAGGCAGTAGTTCATAGACAATCAAGAGTAAGCAGAGGAACTCCATTTTTACATCCAGTGAAATGATGCGAGCAAAGACTATGAACAAACAAAACAAGAGAATGCAGGCCAGTAAAAATATGGTGAAGGATCTCTTACTGAATGTAAATATTTTCCAAGTCTCCAGGCTCTGATGAAATGCACTCTAGAATATTGAAGGATCTAACTGAAGGAATGTCAGAAATTTTGTCAATTATCTTTGAGGAGTTTTAGAGGAATGGAGAGACATTAAAAAAACACTTTTCCAGGGCTGAGGGGGATAATTATCAACCAGTCTAAATCAAGTAATAAAACAGGACATTTGTAGACATCCTGAAGACAATGCTGGGATTGATAACAGCTAATATGTTGGGTCAAAATAGATCATGGGACAAAAAAACTTATCTCCTTTGAGGAATTAATCTATCTAGTGCTTAATATTATTGTGAATATTTTATAATGTATAATGTTGAATGTGATCTAATTATGTGTAATATCATAAGAGCAAAACAGATGGAACTGGGATTCTGGAAGTTGACAGAAATAAGGCTATTGTAATTTCCCTAGTGTGACAGGAAGGCAGTATATGGACACAATAAATGCCATTGTTTATGGTACATGGTGTTAGTATCAAGGGAAAGAATATAGTCCCATTAGTTTAAAGGTATATCACCTACAACCTTGCTATGTTTAGGGCTTTTCAATGTTCCTTTGGCAAGGAGCCCAGTAATCATTGTTCTTTAGCAAGCCAATAAAATATACGTTGTTTCAACAATATATAATTGCTTTGGTTCTTCATTTACTGTAAGTTGGCATTATCTTGACAACACTATGGACATAATTTGCCTTGATTCAGCAAAGCTTTTGAAAAAGTTCCACATGAAATTCTCAATGACAAGCTGTTAAAGAGTGGTTTGGATGACAGGCATGTCCACAACTATGTTGCAAGCACAAATAGCTGGTCAAGATAGAGGATAGTAATTATTAGGGTTCTATAGTAATAAAAGTTATCTATATTTTTATTAAATATATTGACGATGCAATTTTGGGCTATTTATTAAATTTATGGATGATACAAAATTGGGGGGGGTCTCACCACCATCCAGGATGTCACAATGTGTTTATAGACTAATATTTACATATTGAAAAACTAGGAACAAACTGTCCTTTAACAGAGAAAAATGTAAAGCATTGCACTTAGAAGGAAACTATAAGACACACAGGCAAGATGAGGGGTTCATAGTTTGGAAACACCAATATGGAAAGCATGTGGGTGTGATCCTGAACATGAGCCAGCAGAGTAGGACAACTGCTAGGAAGTGAACATAATTCTAGGCTGCATTTCAGAAGATTATGAAATAGCATATCAAAGACACATGAATTCATTATTATTTTCTATGCTGCACTAGTAAATCCCATCTGAAGTACTGTACATACAATGCTGGACACCACAGTAGGTTAGAAAAGGTTTGGAAGATAATGACAAATATGAGAATATGGCTTATGAAGACAGACTGATATATCTTGAAATATGCAGTCCAGAGAAAAGAGAACTGAGCAAAAATATGATGTTAGCATTCAGATGTATAAAAGAGTACTACAAGGAAGATGGACAAGAACTATTTTTTAAGATAGGGATTTTGATTTGCATTTTTGGTTACTTAAGAACGTGTGTATTTAACTTATATTCACTTGATTATTTTGTATTCTCTGTTTCTATCAAAAGAGCATTTTGTAATCCATCAATTCATAGGAACTGCAAAGGGAGCACTATAATAACTTAGTGCAGTTAGTCAGTGTTTTCTCTGTATTTTAAGAATTATCTGCCACTCAGTAAGAGATAGAACCCTAGCAGTATGTGAGGCTAGCACTAAAAGGGTAATCTTAATTTCAATTTTTTTTCATTTTTTTTACATTTCATTCCCTTTCCATTATCCAAATCATCCTTTTCATCTGTATTTCTGGTACATTTTATATTTAATAGACAGATATTTCATGTTGGTTAGGAGTCCTATAAAGGTTTATCTAGTTCTATTTAAAAGTAGATAATTGTTTCATAAAAGATAGCTGCTTTTCACAATTTAATATCCATCTATTAGATTCCTTCATTAAATGTAATCTATCTAAAATGTTAGATTGGCAAACTTTGATTTAGGATAATTGGTTAAGGATTTAGTTTTGTCTCTCAAGTCAAGAAACATGAAACGTAGAGTACATTTGTAAACATCACAATAGCTCTAATTTAGGACAATTTACATTAGTCTTTAAAATATTGGACTAAGTCTTGGATTTCTGTTCTTCTGCACACCTCTTGCTTTGTGCTGCACAATGATTTTAGTCAGTAAAAAATAAACAAGATATCTTCAGCCATTGCTTCTGAAATTGTTTGGGCAAGCTAGATATAAGGAACCATAAATCTGAAGCAAAAATTATGGAAAAATCTAGTTGACTGAAACCAACATGAAAAGCTTCCAGAGCTACTCTGGCCATTCAGAGGCTTTAAAAAAAGAGATAAAAAACATACAAATATTGCTGTGGCTTTGGCACATAAAGATGAGTTACAGTTAACAATTAAGGTATGAGAAATTATAGTTATCTTTATAAAATATGAATATTATTTGTTACAGAGAAAATAATAGTACACAGAGTAAAGTGCACATATAATGAATATTTATCTGCTTTTAAAAATATATTATACTTTTTATACAGGATCCTTTAAGAAAAAGCTGGCCCGCATTGTGTATAATAATAAAAGATCAGCATTCTTCATTTACTCAAATTACATAGAGTTTGTTTATTTGCGTCAGAAGCATCAAAATTAAAATGAAGCATACTATACAACAAAAAAATTAAAATATAAAATACAAGATTGAAATATGTACAAATTAAAGAAAATTTGCCCAGAACCTAGCAACATTGATTGCATTCTGTCACATTGCTTTGAGATTCTCAAGTATGCACGGATCAGGACACAAAGGGCAGGTATATATGTGTGTGTGTGTTGTTGTTGTTGTCCACGTTACCACAGTTGCAAAGGGCAGAAGCCATCAGATAGCTCCATTTGTACAGAGTATCTCTGGAGCTTGTTGTACATATGAACAGTCTTTTCAATGATTTTCATACTTCCCAGCTTTTGTCAGACCACATGCCAGAGCCTCCATTGGTTCCATCCAGTGCTAGTTCTTCTTAGTTTTCTATAGATCCTCTCTGCTTTTAAATTCTTTGAAATCTTTATACTTTATATTTGATTTATTTTCTCTCTTTGAAATGATGTTCAGGTTTATTAGCTTTTAACATTCCTTAATACAAATTTTTTATTAGTTTTCCAGTTTTACAATTGAGTATTTGGAAAGTAACGTGGTGATTGGGTTAGTCAATAATTCAATAACAACATCTTTAATACATATCTAAGGTTGCATCATCTAACATTCCTTCTCTATTTCCCTTAACATTTGCTATATCATAATCAAGCTAATAAATTTCTAATTCTAACTAATTTTAAGTTTTGCCTAATTTTAATATTTAATTGTAATATTCCAATTTAACCTTTAATATCCATAATATTTAATTTTCGGGTAGCCCAAATTTCCTTTATTTTACTACATAAAAGTTATACTATCTAAATCACATATATTACTTACATAAATATATTCTTATTTTATTTCATAAACATTTTCTATTTCTCATCCTAGTACATCACCACAACAATGGAATATCCTTTATTATCTCAAATCTATAATCTGCGTTATCTGGGCTAAACAATAATTCAAAGCTGTTTCCTGATAATTAATTTTCAGTTCCCTTATAAATCTAAGTCCTCAATAGTAAGCCAGATAATCCCTTGTTTTTTATTATTTTCCAACAATATTTAAATCTAATAATCAAAATTCCCTTCATCTCAAAGTCTCCCTTTAACCCATTAATTGAAACTTTAGGATCCTCTCTAATAAATCAGAAGACCCCATTTTTAAAATCTAACTCTAGGTTTCTTTTTATGCCAACCAGGCTTCCATACCAATGCCTTTAGATCATCAGATAGATCTCCCTTCATTCTTGTGCATCTTAGTTGAACTGAAGGGGACCATCTAATTGTCAATTTTCTAAAGAAACTGGCCCATTTATAATCATTGAGTTGTCGCCCTGGTGGCACAGATCCCCATATTTACTCTTAATATATTTGTTTTCCATTCGATCTGGTCTTCTTCTTCCTCAGGTTTCGTCTGGTTTAAGTAGTAAATCATGTCCAATTTTGTAGTTGTTGTGTGATTGTCTAAGTTATCGATAGGCTATACTTGTTGATCTTTAACATCCTCAGTCTTGATATTACTTTCTTCCACTTCTGATGTTTTTTTAATTGTAGGTTCTTTAGTTACAATCAGAGTTTGGTTGTCTAAAATTTCAATGCATTGTACTTATTGATCTTTAAAGTCCTCTGTCTTGGTGTTAATTTCTTCTGCTTCTGTTGTTTTTTGGATTGTAAATTCCTTAGTTGCAATCAGGATTTCACTTTGTAGATTTAAGCTGGCGCCTTTGTCTTTCAGTCTAGATTTAATTATCTTAGTAGCTTCAAGAATTTTTTCAAGTATAACTTTATAATTAGCCGAGATTTGTTGCTGGTCCTCCTCCATTCCTGGCATGGTTATAGATGGTCCTTTAGTGAAGTCTATTTATTAAGCACAAGTCAGTAAGTATTCACCTCCACAGTAAAAAGCAGTTTCATCACCCAGCTGTTCTTGCAGTTTTTAATTTCTTTTAGATAATACCAAGGACAGATCTGGGCTATGAGCAGGCCTCTTTGTCAGGAATATTCACTTGCTATACCAACTTTTGCCAAAAGATGTCCTCAATAGCATTTAAAATCTTTTTCAAATCCCAGGCTAGGTTTTTATCCAGTTTAAGTTCTTTTTCATCTTTTTTACAAGTAGATAGAGTAGCAAGTCCCCATGAAAGTAGGAACTTTTTGGGTCCTAAAATATCAAAAAGAAGCAAATCCAATTATTTAGTTGTAATTTTCAGGGCTTTATTTCCCCTAAGTAGTCAAGACACCACAATTTTAGAGGGTGGGGGAAAGAGTCCCCTTCCCTCTCTTCTCAGATGGGGAAGAAATTTCAAGAGGCTTTTTACAGGAAAATAGTTGGGATACAAAGAAGGTAAGATCTCACCCAATTCTTCCGCGGTGCTTTCAAACATGCTTGTAAGTGATTTTGGCCTCAGCTGTTAGCAGCTTAGTGATGGGCCATGTTAATGGCCGATCTTTTCCCGTCGGTCCGAAGAGCTGCCGGGATCAATCGGGAGGGTTGCCGCCCTTCCACGATCACTCGGAGGTCCTGTTCACACTCGTCGCCCCTCCAGGGCGACTTTTGAGCCTTTTCAGGGTCCCCCGGTGGGAGAACACTGGATGGCGGACAGAGCAATCGCCCTGCACGTCCGCCAGTGCCGCAATCCTTCTGGGCTCTTCCAGCTTTTAACATTCCTAAACAGCCTGCCCTGGTCTTCCCTCCACTCAAAAACTGGTGAAACTCCAGATAAGAAAAAGTTTGTTAGTGTGAATTGGGATCTGGTTTATCTCTTTTGTGAACTCCAAACAACCTTTTTCCTTACAATTTACGCCCCTTCTGATGTCAGACGTCATTTTAATAAACATGAGTGATTTTATGGGATGCAAATATGCAACATGCTTGACTACATCTGACTGATTTCCTATGCAAAGGGAAGATTACTTTTATCCTGTCTAATCAACTTTTCTCTTGCGTTTTCTTTGGTAGAGCTCATTAATTTCCTAAGGATGTTATTTCATCCACTGATCTTTAGTTTAGGGCTGGTACAGAGCTATATATGTGTTAGGGCCCTATCTAGAGTGACTCCTAAATATTTAGGGCTTTGGCAACGCTCCAATAAAGTCCAGGTAGCTGTTTGGCACACCAAGGAACTGAGAGCTGGCAGCGCAGCCCGAAGACGTCGGCTTTGCCGGTTTCCTGCTGAACAGCTGAGCAGCTTGAGTCCATGCTGCTGAACAGCTGTTTGGCGTGGCAGGGAGCCGAATGCTGGCAATGCTGCCCAATGTGCAGCAAAGTGACGCAGGGACGTGGGACGCAGACACAGGAACTGCGACTGCAGCACATCCTGCATACCGGATGCTGGCTAGGTGGGAGGGGGGTCGGGCCGGTTGCTCCCATGCT
Source organism: Protobothrops mucrosquamatus (assembly GCF_001527695.2). Taxonomy (NCBI): domain Eukaryota; kingdom Metazoa; phylum Chordata; class Lepidosauria; order Squamata; family Viperidae; genus Protobothrops; species Protobothrops mucrosquamatus. Next base: position 548,678 of record NW_015386750.1, read on the forward strand.
GATTTTGATAGCTGTTTACTTGCCGAAATGCATACCAGAAGTTCCTTGATTAAATCCAGCCACCTGTGAACTCGTCAACTCGTGTCTTCTTGCCAGGGGTGTGGTAAGGATTTCTGACAATAGCACTGCCCAATAGTCTCTAAAATTCAGGCCGGTAAGCTTTATACCTACATCTAAAGGGCTACTATGAAGTTGAACTATAGCAATAACCTGACACATAATTGGACTGTGCTAGAAATTGGAATAGGTGGGCAAACTACTTCAACGTATTGCTGGGTAATATAGTCACTCACAAATATCAAATCTAGGTTATATCCCGTGCACCACCTTCCACTGTTAAATGAAGCTGGTAACTTGTTAGCAAGAAAAAGAGCCAGGTTATTCAAATTCACCTACTGTATCACAACCTCCCAATTTTTATCATCATCAGGATACCCCCAGATGTTGCTGTGACTATTAAGGTCTCCAATAACAAAATTTATTTTATCCTTATTAAATGTATTAAATTTCTCACCTTTGATCTCAAATAGTGGTGGTTTATACACTGAAGTGACCATACATTTTTCAGTTCTGCATTTATTACTTCTATGTTATTTATTTCTGATGTTGTTGTGGACCAGACCTGGATACCAGGCTTTACAAAGATTGTGCTGCCATTCTGTCTGTGGGGCCACTCTGCTACAAGCTCATGCTCTATATTTTTAGGTCTTTTCTAATGATTTTCTCTGTGGATCTCCTGTATACACAGAACATTGCAGTTATATTTTTGCACAAGTCCAGCAACAGTTCTTCCTTACATGCAGACAGACCCTCAATATTTACTGAAAATTTACTGTGGACCTGAAAAGGTCCTTTGTGAGATACACATATTGTCACAGGTGGGAATGAGCACATCGCTATGCTTCTGATGCTTCTGGTTTGAAAGGATTAGCCAGCGAGTTGGACGTGGCAAGTTGGCCATGGTGTGAGAGAGAATGTGGAAAGAACTGCAGCTAAGATACTTCAGCTTCATTAATAAGAGTTTTTTCTGTCTCATTTAGTAATAACTATATTCTTGCTAACACCCTATAGCTTTTAACTTCCTCAAATTTGTCTTACTTTGGTTCCTGGCATAACAGCTAGCAAAGATGTAGTTGACATTACTGCATATTAAAGATCGAGGTATTTTAATACTAGCTAACAGCCTTTTAAGAACTTCTGCATTTCTAGCTTGATTTACAGGAATATAACACTATTACCACTAATGGGAATTGTGTATATAACCTGTCACTGTTAAAAAGCAGGATAGCTGCATATCTGCATATTCCTACTTTCTAAGGGAATACAATATTTGTTTGTTAATCCATAGGCTTTGTTCATACAATCCTGATTCAGAATCTTACTATTAACAAATAGAATAATAGGTAAGAGCTCTTTTGAATTAGAAGAGTAAGGTTGGGGGAGTAGCATAACAAGCAAATCAATATTTCCTCAAGCTAGGCATTAGGGGAGTACAAACACACAAATACACTTGTCATACATAAACTATATAGAGGTTATGTTTCTGCTTCTCAAAACAGTCTTGGTGATTTGGCAATTGTTTTAAAATCTTTGCTGTTAGAATCAAGGAAAGGCTGCCTGGGCATGGAGATGTTATTTTTCTGGCATATTCATTTCCAATCAAAGCTGTGATGGTGTAATGACACTTAACTTTAACAGCCAGGTGCTTTTTACAACAGCTGCAAATGATTGTAGGCAAATTTTCAATGTATGGGTCTTATATCCACCAGAAAAAAAAATCAAGAGGGGCAAATTTTAAACTGACCACCAAATTGGCAGGCATGAATAAGATGGGTTTGCTGGTAAAGTCTATCTATATAACCAGGAAAAATAAAACTTTTCACTGGGAATGTAAAACTGATTATAACTCAGTAGGCTTGCTGATAAAATTACTTGTGAATTTAGAGTTTAAGCAACTGGGAAAGAAATTTCATGAATAGGAAAACAGACTTCCCCAATCCCTACAACAACTCCAGTGTTTCATGAAAATGGAAGTTTTACAATCATTCTTGTGAGCTTGACTGGTTGACAGTGGAGATTTGAAACTGCTTTTAATCCTCTTCCTCCTGTGCCAATATATTAAGTCTTAGAAGAAAAAATGCAATGGATACAGTATTCTTTTTAAAATTTTATTTAGGAAAAGTGGAAAAAGTGAAAAGTAAAGAGCCATCCATTAAAGTGGACAGTAGAATGCCAAGCCGCATTCGACAGGCTGAAAAAACTGTTTTCCGCAGAACCAGTCCTAAGGCACCCTGACACCAACAAGTCTTTTGTAACTCAGGCAGACGCCAGCAATGTAGCAGTGGAGGCTGTACTGTTGCAAGAGAATGACGAAGGGGCATTACAATCCTGTGCATATACATTGAGAAAACTCACTGAAACAGAACAGAGATGGGCAGTCTGGGAAAAGAAAGTGTATGCAGTACAATGGGCTCTCCTCACCTGGCAGCACTTTTTGGAGGGGAACAAAATTCCTTTCCAAGTGTGGACCAGCGACAAGAACCTGGAAGCACTAAAAACGCCCAGCAAACTTACCCCTAAGCACGGTGGTCACAACACTTCCACTGTTTCAATTTCACACTGAAACACCTACCGGGGGGGGGGAAACTTCCTGGCAGACACATTATCCAGAATGCCGCAATATAATAGCACCCGGGCTAGTGTAACAAAGCTGCTCATGCTGGAAACACATCTGGCAGCATGAGTAACTACTCGAGCTCAAGCTAAAATCCAAAAGCCATTAGCGAGCCAGGCAGGAATTGAATTTAGAAAAGCACTAGAAACCGACAAATGGTTCCTAAGCCACAAAAACCTATGTACAATCACAAATGGTCTACCCTGGGTGGGAGAGAAGTTATACATACCTAAAAGTCAGAGACTGCCATTCATGCAACTTTGCCACGATTTGAAATTTGCAGGCCATTAACCACTACACCTGGTTAAAAGGCAATTCTGGTGGCCATAAATAAAGAAGTACATTGAAAGCTATGTAGCTAGCTGCCCAATTTGTGCTTCAGCAAAAAGATTACACGGAAAGTCACCTGGGTTGCTACAGCCAGTAGCAATCCCCTTGGCACCTTGGAAAGAGATCTCTATGGACTTTATAGTGGAACTACCAGATAGCAATGAAAACACAGTCATCTGGGTCGTAACAGACCTATTTTCCAAACGAATGCATTTTATCCCCTGCTCAAAGATCCCTATGGGAAAAACACTTGCGAAACTATTTGTTCAACACATATACATGGAGCCCCACAGCGCATTATATCTGATAGAGGAGTGCAATTCCACAATTCTGGAAATAATTCCTGGCCCTATTAGGGACCACCCAGGGACTGTCATCTAGTCATCATCCACAAATGAATGGTGGGACTGAATGGTCAAAATCAGTACTAGAACAATATTTAAAATGCTTTATTAATTACCAGCAGACCAACTGGACTGACCTATTTCTGTTCACCGAATTTGCCTACAATAATGCTGTTCACTCCAGCACGGGCTATATTCCATTCCAAGTAGCCACAGGACAAAGATTTAACCCAATGCCAGAACTTTCCCCTACAGAACCTGCCATCCCTTCACTAAAAGAGTAGATTTCACAATTAAAGAACACCTGGCCAGTTGTCAGGAAAGCCTTAGATGAAGCTAGACAAGCAGATAAAATGCAAGCAGATAAAAAAAAGGTCGAGCCAAAACCTTTTACTGTAGGGGAAAAGGTTTACCTATCCACCAAATACCTGAAATTCGTACAACCATCCAAGAAACTGGGACCCAAATTTGTAGGACCATTTCCCATTGTTAGAATTATAAACCCAGTAGCAGTGGAATTGGAACTTCCTAAATCCCTCAGGCAAATCCACCCTATTTTCCACTGCAGCCTTTTAAAATGCGAGCAACAGTCGCCATTAAGGCCAGCTGTTACTCCACCCCCTCCTCCCATTATGGTAGAAGGGGAACAACATTTCGAAATTAAAAAAATCCTAGTCTCCAGGAAATACCATGGCTAGTGGCATATCTAGTGGCATGGAAACACCTTCCATCCTCCCAAAACGAGTGGGTTCACAAATGCCACATTAAAGCCCCTAAACTGCTTAAGAAATTTCACACTGAATACCCGAACCAACTGGATTAACATATATATGTATTTGTCTCTATTTCTCCACAGGTGGATCTCCCTTTTTTTTAAACAGGGAGGCAGGATTTCACAACCCATATTCTAAGGGGGCTCTTTCTAACTTTAATTCTAACTCTAATCTTTCTACACTATTGGGGTAGGGTTTGGGACATTTTTAACCTATTGATCTCAACAGGAAATCCTCAGATCCTGTCTATTATGCCTGCTATCAGCTTCTCCTAATAAAAGTTCCTTTTGGAAGAAACTGCTTCCACGAGTTCTGCTTTCTTACGATGAGGTATTGAAGTGGGCCCTGACAGGGAACTTTAACTTTTTTTTACATAATTCAGCAATTTTAAACAGCAAAAAAAGGCAATTCAAAGCTCTCCAGAACTGCAAGATGAGTTGGGAGGCATTTAAATTTAATAAATAAATTCAGTTGTATTCTATTTTTTCTATAAAGCATTAGAATCACTTTCTGGTTGAATGTATAGCTCTTAGTTTAACTTATTTCATCAAAATCAAGTAGTAAAGATAAAATTGGCAAATATAATTCTTTATTATATTATTTATTCCTTTGTTTCATAGATTAAAAGAAAGGCTACTGAGGGAAGGAAATAAAAGACTCCCAGCCATTCATTCTTCCCTCAATTCCCTGCCATTCAATCTCTCTGCCATTTACAGGGCAGTAGATTAGAAATTACATTTGAAACAAAAGATGAGAAATTGCAATAGACTGGACTCAAAGATTAAAATTAGCAAAAGACATTAGACTACTCAGGTAAACTTTCCTTTCAGAATGCCAGAGATTCTCTCCAATAAATAAACAAAAAGACCTTTCCTCCACAAGATTGCCATTCCCATCTGCAATGTTAAGTAAGAAGGAAACCGTAGTAGTAACTATGAAGGAAAACCACAGTTCAACCGTGCTTTCTAATAAAAGGGACTATTGGTAAAAAAAAAATCTGTGTTCATCTCCAGCCAGCAGACTTTGTATCATGCTCTTGGAACAGAATTAGGGTGTATGGGCAGCTTTGAGTTGGAAAGATTTGGTAGGATGGCAATTGTTGGTTTTTTATTCTTATAAACCAAGACAAAGCAAAAACTTGGAAAGTTGCCTACAATCATTTTAAAGTTGGGCAGTCTAAAAATTAAATCAATAAATCACAACTCAGGGCTGCTAGACAAATGCACTAGGTAGCATATCAAAATACAGTAGCACTAAATTAAATAACTCTTTCAAACTAGTCATTTTTTAATTGAAAAGGAAAAGGAGGTGATGTTCTGAAATTTACAAATAATTCTATTGGCTGTTTGTTTAACATCTAGATTTTAAAGCTTTATCTGTCTCTCTTTAAAGTATTCCACGACACCTCACCCAACAAAGCCCCTTACAAACCTGAATGCTAAAGCTGTGATTAACTTTATAGGTGCAGTTGGAATTTTAAAAATGCATCGTGCCACAACTGCATTCTTACTAAAATTATTCCGTGACCTTGTGCTTAAGCCAAGTTTTAAATAATTCAGTGATGTATTGAACGAATAAATTTGTATCACTTGTTACTCTAAACACTTGAACATTTATTTTGCTTTGCCATTCTTTTAAAAAATGCAGCTGTCTGATATTACTGATATATTGCATTTCAATTAAATTACACAGATCTTGGGGNGGGGGGGGGGGGGAAAGCAGTTTGTCCTGATCTGTCTTTTACCAATTTTTCTACAGTATAATAAACAGAGACATTATGTAATATAAAACACTGTCACATTTTAACAAGAAATGTTTTTGATCAAGCATTATACAAGGCTGCACAAGGCAAGAAAATAATGACTCTAACGTATTTTTCTTGTTTGGGAAATATACAAATCTGAACATAAAGCAAACATTTCTACACCAGGTTTAATTGAAAAGAGGAAATGTGCAAAACAATGGAATAAAAACTTATATATGTAACTGTTAAGTCCGGAGAATAATGGCGCTTGAGACGATGCATTTCTAACAGGTCTTTATTCTCTGCTTCCAATTTACGAACAACAACAAGCACAGAGGCACGCAGGCCTCTATATATACCCTCAGATCCCCGGGCAATTCCAACCAATAACAAGGCAGTCTTTTCCCGCCTTGCGCATGTGCGCAAGGCCGGCACCGCTCAGTCTGGTCCCGGGCAGCTTTTGCAAATGCCCGGGACTCTTGCATCATCCCGAGCCTGCTTCTGCAGGCACGGGAGACAACACCCCTCCCCCCTAGATAAAATAATGCTGCGCCCATCATGGACGCCACCTTTGGAAGAAGGGTGGAAGGAAGCCGAAGTAACGTGGTGAATCATGTTGGCTTGTAGAAACCCCTTCTGTCGACCCAGGCAAATCGCAGCAATGTGGCCTTTCTTTCCGCACGCTCGGCAGATGGCGGAACGGAACCGACATTCCGCTCGCTTGTGGCGACCACCGCATCCGAGGCAACAAAGCTCAGCTGGGCCCTTGTCCTGATGATCTTTGAACCTCCTCCCAGCTGCTTGATAAAGCTTGTCCACCTCCTTGTAGATGGTTGCAGTCTCTGGAGCGCTTCGAGTGGGCCGCCGATTCTTGACCGCGCCACCCGCAGCTTCTTCTGCTGAAACCTCTCACAGAGCATCTTGGAAAGAGACATCTTCCTTGGCGAACAGCTTCTGCTGTAAGTCTCTGTTCCTCAGTCCACACACAAAATGATCATGCAGTCTTTCCTCTAAGTCCTTGAAATCACACGGTTTAGCTGCTCTTCTCAAAGCTGCAATGTATTCTTTTGCTGATTCCCCAGCTCGCTGATCCCTCAGTTCAAATGTGTGCCTCCAAGCAATGACAGATTGCTTTGGCTGGAAGTGTTCCTTCAAAACTTTCTTCAGATCGGAGTATGACACCGTTTCCAGCGAGGCCGGGGTGATTAGGTTCTCGGCGATCTCAAAGGCGTCTTGCCCACAAACGCACAACATTTTGGCAGCCCTTAAGCCTTCCTCCCTTATCTGGTTTACGCGGAAGTAAGTCTCGACTCTTGCAACGTAAGATTCCCACTTCTCGGGGTGAGAGACATCGAATTCCGCTAAACACCCAATTTTCGCCATGATCGAGGAACAGGGTTTTCTTCAGCCACACGCACCCTCCAGCGATTTCGTACTGGCAGGATAAATGCTGGCTTCAACGCCGTCGTTCCTCTTCCGGACTTCTTTGGGTGAGTCTTCAAGCTTCCCTAGCTGTTTAGACTGTATCCCATCCTCGTCGCCAGTGTTAAGTCCGGAGAATAATGGCGCTTGAGACGATGCATTTCTAACAGGTCTTTATTCTCTGCTTCCAATTTACGAACAACAACAAGCACAGAGGCACGCAGGCCTCTATATATACCCTCAGATCCCCGGGCAATTCCAACCAATAACAAGGCAGTCTTTTCCCGCCTTGCGCATGCGCGCAAGGCCGGCGCCGCTCAGTCTGGTCCCGGGCAACTTTTGCAAATGCCCGGGACTCTTGCACCATCCCGAGCCTGCTTCTGCAGGCACGGGACACAACAGTAACCTTCACCATTTCAATTATTATTTCTCTTTTGCAGGTTTGTTATTAAGATATGACAATTTTGTTTTCCATTTGAGTGGCATCTAATGAGGTCTAGAAATTACTAACAACAGACAACATAAACAAACAAACAAAAGACAAACATGCACAAAGTTGGATTTTTAAAATGCTAGTTTCTCTCTCTCTCTCTCTCTCTCTCTCTCTCTCTCTCTCTCTCTCCCGTGAGCACAGAAGCCTTCCTATTGAACAGCTTACACATTGTAACTGCATTCCTAAATTCATTATCAAATATAGTAGTTTATTCCATTTTGATGCAATAAAAAATAAACAAGCAATGAGAGCTGTTTTAAGGTTTGTGAGAAGTAAATGTGAATAGAACAAATTATTAGCCATTAGGCTCAAAAATCTATGATTAATTCTTCTTCTTAAGTAAATAAATAATAATAAATAAATAATAGCAATAGCATTTAGCACTACTCATAGTACTTTATAGCATTCTCTAAGCCAGTGGTTGTCAAGCTGTGGTCTATGAACCCCTGGGGGGTAGCAATGTCATCAAGGGGGTCAGCGAAGGCTTGAAGAAATGTTTTAATTTAAATCTTAAATCTTGGGTGTCCATAGCCATAGTCCATGGCCACAAAGGGTATTTAAAAAAGGTCTGTGGTGAGGAAAAAGTTGAAAATCACTGCACTAGGCTGTTTCCAATATAGAAGCATTATTTGCATATTGGTCCCAACAATCTGGGCCCTTGTTTTAAATAAATTTATTCATTTCTGTTAATGTTTAATTATCAAACATGATGTGCCCTGACAATGTTTGTGGGGATATTGTTTTCTCTTTGGTAGTTCCTTGAGTAGGATATTGTTTACTGCTTGTTTTTCTAATGTTAGCCCATGCGTGTCTGAGTACTAGCTAATGGTGAGAAGGTGTTCTGGTATTTTTTTTTTCTCTTTACCTTTTTTTTAATTATTATTTTTTGCTGTTGGTATATCAACACAGTTTATTTCTATGTGCCTTTCCCCATTCACTCATGCACTGACTCACAAGGATATTAATTTTTTCCATTCACTAGGATTTGTACATGAAAATTCAATATGGCAAACTGCTTCAATATCAAATGATTCAATTCAGATAATTTAATCTGTAGCACTTTGGACTGATATAATTTTAATTTGTCTTTATGGCAGTTATGAAATATTTGTGGTTTAAAATATCTTGTAATCAAGTATCAGGGTTTTCTTTCGCGCTGATAATGCTTTATGAAAGCTGATAAGACATATTACCCATCTATAATATTCACCTTTTGTATCTAAAATTATCTAACTATCCTAAGGAGTACATGCATTGTTACTTATTTATAGCCAATGGTCTTATCACAATGTTCTATTATAGAAAAATGGTGAAGCAATATTTCAAATTAATTTGAAAAGGTATTTTTAATATAAAACCAAGACTAAGGAAGCATTCAAGAATAAGAATTTAATTAATGTAATATATTAACTGAGCAGCTGGAGATTAAATCAAAGCAAATCCATTCTTGCTCTGTAATATGAAAAGATATCCAGCATGTGTTTCTAAAATCTAAATAGTGGTGATGTCATATTTCAGAAATAAGACAATTTTTAAATACATTTCTCCATATGGTTACAAAAAGCTAGACTTTAAGAATTTACTTGACTATAACAAATGTTTAATTATGTCCTCTGTGAAAGTCAGCAAAAGGAAAAAAAAATACAGACCCAATTTGAAAAGCGGAGGTATAAAAATATGCTACAATAAATTAGATTGTTAAATCTAATGCAGTCCGTGAAACAGAAAAAAATATTTTGATAACATAAAACTACTTTTATTTGTGTGTGAGATAGAAACAATGTGTTTCTCTCTCTCTCTCTCTCTCTCTCTCTCTGTGTGTGTGTGTGTGTGTGTGTGTGTGTGTGTGTGATGAGCTATGGTGTGTGTGTTTGTGTGTGTGCCTGTGTGTGTGTAAAACAAGTTGCCCAGACTCTAGCATCCTGACTGGGGAATTCTGGGATTGAAACCACATACCTTAAAGTTACTAAGGTTAAGAAATACTGCTCTAGAGCAGGGATCCCCAACCTTGGCAACTTTAAGACCTATGGACTTCAACTCCAGGAGGTTGGGAATCCCTGCTCTAGAGCATGCCAGTAGACATTACAAAAACTTTACAGAAAAGCCTACGCTTTTCAGTGTAATATTTTGAGCCTGTGGTGCTTAATTCATCCATTTTCCTTTTAAAAATTTCCCAAGTTCTCCATCATTTATGAGAATATCCATTCACCAGTCATATATTCTAAGAGCATTTAATTAGAAGTTTTATTGAATTTAATAGGATTTACCACTTCATCAACATTGAGGAACATGTTTCCTAACCAAAAATGTATAGATTTTTTCCCCCCATACATGATTAACACTTTGTTTCAAGTAAAATTACTTCTTTGTTTCTTTTTTGGTAATTAGCCATCATTACAAATATTAATTGGAACTTTGCTATCTGCTGTTTCAAACAGGGAATTATTTGTTATTTTTAAGAGTTTGGAATTATACTATACTGTATTAGACATAAAGGAACCAATAACTGCCTAGAAACCTTAACTCAAAGGACTTAGTGTCGTACCGTAGTTAATTTAGCTGCAGTGTAAAATTAACCTGATACACTATCCCAAAATAAGTGATTTTCATAGAAATAAATGCTCAAGAAAAAAGTGACTAATAATACCATGACAATGTAAATATTTAAAAATAATTATAATGTCATATGAACAAATACAAATGCAAAGGGACTAATAATGCAGGACACCACCAGGCAAATGTCATACATTTGCAATTATATAATAGGGATTCCTGGTAAGGGAATTGTTCCATTTTCTCTCCATGACCTTTGAGAGTAGAGTATCATATCCTGCCATGGTAAATGTTCTTCTAAGAGAAACAGACAATTATATGTAGGGATAGCATAATAGATACCACCAAGGTTTCTATAGCAGGAATACAAAAGGTTCAAGTCTGTTACTTTGTAGGTTGAAATCAATCTCTTCTTAACTTCAACTATGGCTGTTTTACATCCAACACAATGGATTGAAAACCAAAAGAAGTCCAGTTCACAGGCTGAACATTTCTTCCAGAAGAAAGTGTTTTTAACACCAGGGTGTAGTGGGCCATGGATTTGCACCCTAATATTTGTTTCAAACAATACTGTAGCAACCATATAACTAACCAAACAACCTTTAAAATGCAAAGTTTCATATGGGCCTCTCCAGAGTCAAATTGCAGCCAAAAATACATACATACATGCATCTATAGATAGATAGATATGGAATTGAATGGGGGATGTAGAGTGCAAGAGATAGTTCTTAAAAAATTAGATTGAGCTTCTTCTAATTATAACTTTACTATCTCTTAATATAACTCATCATCATGAGTAAGCTACTAATACTGATTTAGGACCTTTTTATTATATAAAATGCTCATGGGATAAATGCTATAGAGAGAGACACCTGCAATTTAATTTGATGTGTTTTAATGTAAACAACTTTTTTCACAAACTTGTGACAAAATGAAATACTTATGGCTCTTACAACTAACTCTGCAAATGAAAGAGAAAGAAAAAGTTTGGTGGTACGTTAATGTTATACAATACTGGGTAAGGCAGAGCTGTGTACTGTTACTGTTTAGCATGGCTCTGTCAGCAGAAAGTGCATCCCATAGAGATATCATTAACCATTGTCTCTGAGATTGCTTATTATTTAATTCAGTGAATTGAGACAAACAGGTGTGAAAATTTCTTTCCCAACTCTGCTTGAGAGACCTGGAGTTACTATTAGAAGCAAGCATATTCATTAGGTTGTACAATGTTCTGTGAAATTAATTCCTTATGCCAAGTCATAACAAAAGTGAGAAAATGCCATTTTTAGAAATGCATCTTTGCTGTCAACAAATATAAATGTGCAACCATTCTTCCTTACATCTGTTCTAGTGGCTGTCAAGAATCTTTGTTGATTTTAGATGAGAGAAACTTACCTGAGTTATATCAAATAGGCTTTTTAAAAATTAAGCAGTATATGAATTGCAGCAGAAACAATTATAAGTATTTGGCTGTTGGCCATGTGGCCCAGAATGCTTGGCTGGTTATATATTTGGCACATCCAGCAAAGGTCTTATGTTTCTAAAGTAGTTTCCAGGGATAGAGAACATGGCATTAGTAATCCTTCTATATTGAAACTTGCACTTATGTTGTAGAAACTGAGTTAATCACTTATTTCTTTAGAAAGATAGCAAGTGAAGGCTAGAAAATTATGTTCTCTATAACTGACCAAATGCACAAAACAGCAAGAGTTGCTATAAATGTATTCTACGGTTGAAGCAGCAAGGTTATAAAAGGGCTGTAGATAACCTTATCCTGATAGCTTCTTGAATATGAAGTCACCTCTACAATTTGGGCTGATTTCTTAAGGGTCCAAAGAGTTGTTGATACTTACACAGTGATTTATAACAGCAGACTTTTAGGATCTTTCTGTTTTTCATCAGACTGACAACAGTGTGACTTTCAAAACTCCACTCCTTTTGTAATGCATTTGGTAATTATGCCTCTTTTATTTGTGTATATGATGTCATAAAACATACACTGTATTCTGCAGTGTTACTTCATCAATCTGACTCTTCCCCTTGGAGGCCACTGTTTTGCAACCAGATCATTAAAGAAATAAAAAAAACCTTTAAGTTGCTAAAGGATTCACTGCCAGAAGAGGAAGAACATGTTTTCACCTTATCTTATACTATATAGGAACTCTGCCGTCCTTACTTCTAATGGTTGGGAAAAAAGATAATTGGTGAACAATGTACATTTTCAGGGCAAAAAATTTAACAAAAAGGTTATTGCCACCTGCTCCTTTCTATAATGACACTGGGATTTAGTCACTGTAATGTTTCTGTGATTTAATCCACTTAAAGAATTAACCCTGCTCAACATCATTTGTAAGACATTAATTTTGCCATCATTATTATTTTCTCCCCCCACCCAAAAAAAAATCTTCATCTCTAACAGAAATAATAATTATTTCCCCCTTTTAGAGTGTCTGGAGGAAGCACTAGAGTTTCAGACTAAAAATGTGATATTTTCCTGTAACCCACCATAATTACAGTGTGAAGTGACCTTGATTTCGTGTGAGATTATTCTGGTCCTGCATTTAATGGGCTCCTTTTCTTCCCTGGCAACCCAGCCTAAATCAAAATCTCAGACAGTGAGTGAGACAATCTGGAATAAAGAAAGGTTTTTGTGCCTTGTGAGGATGGCTTTCTTTATTCTCTGAGTCACATACAGTTACAGTGGAAGTATTTCATCTCAGACTTGTTGCTCGTTGTTATTTCTTCCCGTGCCACTGTCTGTCAAGTCTACCACTTGTAGAGAAATTTTTAAAAAGAGGAAGTGGTTTCTTGATTATACCGGGCCAGGTTTGGGCTGCAATAAGTACAACAAAGCTGCCTCTAGGGATAGCTCAGGGTAGAGAATTCATCTTTTGATACAGAATCTTTGTATCCATTTCAGTGGTAGCAAGGAAAGCTTCAAGCTATTGGAAACCCTTAAAAGCTTTTCTTTCTTCTTGTTTTCTAACAAGGAATAATATCAGTTGGCTTAATACAGTGTAACATACATTTTTTATTCTGAAATTAACCAAAGTTTTTGTAAAGAAAAAAAACCTCTTTATTTTTGCTGACTCAAGAATATCAGTTTGTCTTGAAAAATATTCATATGCTGTATAACCCAACCTGCTGCTTTTTTTTAAAAAAAAAATCTATATTTAAACAAATATATGACACATACAAAATAAGCAAAAGGCAATGATAAATTTCAACATATTGTGGATGCCAAAAATCTACTTCATATTTTTTTTTTTTTTGTGGAAGGTGGGTTACTGTTTTCTTCTTCTCAGTCACCATCAAGATTTTCATTTCATAGGAGTCTTCAAAATAATTTTCTATTTGGGTGATAACTTTCTTTGAATATATGTGTCATTATAAATACAGTAGAACCTTCTAGTTTCCTCCCTGGAAAGATTTATCTGTGTTTCGTCCAATAATTTACACAGCTGACTTATTTTGTGGAATGCCTTCTGCAACTGATAAACTGTAAACATGCCACTTGTCAAAAAATAAGGAAAAGGATTGGACTTCTGGTTTGCCGAAGCAGCCACCATAGACGTCTGGAAGGCAAGCTCTGTCTTTCATGTCCTGTTTTGCATCACTGGGGGACCCTGGAAAGGGTTGAAAATCACCATGTAGGGGTGACCAGCAAGGAGGGGATCCCTGCTTGATCACGGAAGGGTGGTAGCCCTTGTGCTCGATCTGGGGCAGCCCTCCAAACCGGTGGACGAAAGACCAGCCATAGCAATATGGCTTGTCACTAGGCTGCAGACAGCCGAAGTCACACTTACCACTAGGCAACTATAAAACAATGTGGATGAGACTGGGTGAAACCTACCTCTCTTAAATCCTAACTATTTTTTTTACCTGCATAAGCTGCCTAAAGTACTTCCCCCCTGTGGAGAGAGAAGGGAGATTTTACCCCTCCCTCCAGAAACAGTGGCGACTGACTATCCAGGGGAGTTTAAAACATTGCAAGAATAACCTGATCCTAATTGGAATTTTACTGTTTAAAGTTTGTGGACTAAAATAATTTCTATTCTTACTGAAGATCTGGGTTTTTACTCATAAAAAAGAAGCAAAATTGAAAATATTGTAAGAATTTGGGACCTAAAAGAAAACTTTAAATGGAAGGGGCAACATCTTGTGGCTAAACCTAACATTACAACTTGTTATTCCTTAAAAGAGCCTTGGCCAGCAGCCCAGACAATAGATAAGAGCTATGTAACCTTGAGACATTAACTGTGAAAAGCCCAGCTGTGTTCCATACTCAGTGACATTTTTTTTCTGTATTCTCTGATTGGAAAGTTTTTAACCTAATACACTACAAAGAGAATATGGATGAAGGCCAGGAACAGATTGTCTTTATGTTGAAAGCAATTCATCAAACTAGTATAACAGCTACTGATGAAATAAGATGTTACAGAAAAAAACAAGATGTCAGCCCAGAGAACACCTATCCATCCTTGATGAATATAAATCACTGGGACCCAACAGATTACATCCCAGAGTGATCAACTAGAAGCAAACAAAGTTGTAACTAGCATGGATTTGTTAAAAACAGATCATGCCAAACCAATCTTATTTCATTCTTTGATAAAGTGACTAAATTAGTAGACCAGCAAAATGCTGTGGACATAGTATGCTTAGATTTCAGTAAGGCATTTAACAAAGTACACCATAACCTGCTGCTTAGTAAGCTAGAAAAAAGTAGGATAGACAACATCACCACCAGATGGATTTGTAGCTGGCTGACAAACTGTACTTAACGAGTTGTCCTCAATGATTCTATATCCACATGGAGAGAAGTAAGCAGTGGGTACCACAAGGCTCTGTCTTAGGCCCAGGACTCTTCAATATCATCATAAATGATTTAGATTAGGGAATAGAAGGAGAACCCATCAAATTTGTAGATGACACTAAACTGGCAGAAATAGCCAACACTCCAGAAGACCAGCTCAGGATCCAAAAAGATCTTGACAAACTTGAACAATGGGTCCTATCCAACAAAATGAATTTTAATGTGTAGAAAAGCAATGTTTTACATTTAGGCAGGAAAAATCAAAGGCATAAGTACAGATTAGGCAAAACCTGGCTCAAAAAGAGTAAAAATTCAGAGAAGAGCAACTAAGATGATCAAAGGCCTGGAGAGTAAAACATATGAAGAATGGTTGCAGGAATTGGTCTGGCTAGTCTAAAGAAAAGAAGAAACAGGGGTGACATGATAGCAGTATTCCAGTAGTTGAGTGGCTGCCACAAAGAAGAGGGAGTCAAATTATTCTCCCAAAGCACCAGACAGTGGGACAAGAAACAATGGTTGAAAACTGATCAAAGAGAGAAGCAATCTGGAGAAACTTCCTGACAGTGAAGATAATTAACCAGTGAACAGCTTGCCTTCAGAAATCGTCAGTTCTCCATCACTGGAGGTTTTTAAGAAGAAATTAGACAGTCACTTATCTGAAATGGTATAGGTATAGGTTCTCCTGCTTGAGCAGGGGGCTGGACCAGAAGACCTCCAAGGTCCCTCCCAGCTCTATTCTGTTCTGTTCTGTTCTGTTCTGTTCCGTTCCGTTCCGCTCCGCTCCGCTCCGCTCTGCTCTGCTCTGCTCTAATACATTGACACAAGATTTTGAAGAGATTTGGTAAGCACTCCTTGTGGGCTCACAAGAATATTAAACTGTAGATTGCTAAATTCTGCAAAGTGCTTGAATGAAAGCCAGTTAATGTCCATGAGTGCTTCCATTATGATGCCCTTTAATCCAAATATTCCATCTCTGACATATGCCTGAACATTCAATAGTATATACTATGTGATAGATCATAAGAACATAAAAATATAAGTAGTGAATTCTGAAGCTGAATTAAATATTTTGGAAAACATTACTTCTTTTTTTCTGTCCTAATTCTTTAAGAGCTTTATTTCATTAGAAAATCTCTGGCTTTAAATTATAAAATAACATCTCTTTGCCACTTCTTTCACACATAATTTTGTACACTTCAAATCATCTTTCATCTCTATTATCTAGTTATAGACCAAAAAGTGCCCAATGCCACAATCTCTCCTAAACAAATGTTAAAACAAAACCCTTAGTTGCCATTCTCTGAACCTTCTCTAGTTTTACTACATCCCTTTTCACGTTGCACACAATATTCCAGATGTAGTCACACCATTACTGAAACCTATATTTTCAAAAATATTATTATTATTCATAATATCCTGTTGGCATTTTTTAGGGCAGATATATGCTGTGTTGACATCTTCATTGCACTGTTTACTTTTATTCCAAGATCTCTTTCCTTATCATTCAACACTATATCTTTTCCCATTAATAGGTAATAGTTAATTAATTAGTAGTAGTTAATTTGTAGTAGTTAGAATTTTTGACACCAATATCTATCACTTTACAGTTGCTCATATTAAAAAAAAGCAGCAGCTAATTTCAATCATATTTAAAGATAACATAAAAATATTTTGCTTATATACAATGAACTGTTCTATTTAAATCTTAAATATAGAAACACAAAAATAATGCACAGACAATACATTTAATATTATTTGTTCTTGCATATTCTGGTTGCTTCTCTAGATGTAAAATGTTCTTACCATGTACCACAGTAATTAACTTAGTACAGAATAAATGTAAGATAATTGTATAAATCATATTATGTAACATCAAATATAAGAATTAGATTGTTACAAAGTAATGAACATAGGAGTCAATAACCTAAAAAGACTCCAATGGGTTGAGGAATGCATTAGCAATTGCTGATTCCGGCAAATTCCAGTAAAGAATCAATTGGGCCTAAAATTATATGCGCTGATTTACATTATTCTTTCATAAGGAATGCTTTTAGAGCCCTATGTGAACTTCTTTTGAACATTTTGATTGTATCATAAACATCAAATAAAATACACTGATTTACCTCATTTTATTTAGGGAAATATAGGCCTGCATCGATGTAGTTAGACAGCACTTTAATTGCCACTAATAATGAAGAACCAAAATTAAAACAGATGGAACGTAGAAGGTATCGGAAGTAAATGTGGAAATGCAACACAAATGAAGAAAGTTAGCAGATCATTAGAGGTTTTTAAGTGCCTCCTAAATCTAACTTCACTGAACTGTTAGATTTCATTGGCCTCCACATTAATGTGAAATTGCTTCTATATCCTAATATCTTGGAACTAATTACACGTTCCATGATCAATTAGCCTATAGTACAATCACATGTTTATTGCATTATAGATACAATATACATACACATAGCCAGACTTAAAAGACTAATATAGCCAAATAGTTTCTTTCATGCAACTAGGTACTTTGAGTGTAACTGAGGAGTCTTTTATAGCCCCCAAATTTTAAGTTTGTAGTTCTGTTATAGATATTATCAAGAGTGGATAGCATTTTATATTTACACACTTGGAATATTATGCAATATAATATTATATATTTATATTATCATTTTATATTTTATGATATAATATTTATAATATAATTATATAATAAAATAAAATATACAACCAGTATATTTCCATGCAGTTTTGATCACCACATTACAAAAAAAAGATGTTGGAAAAAGTGCAGAGAAGAGCAACTAGGATGATTAAAGACCTGGAAAGTAAAACCTATGAAGAATGGTTGCAGGAATTGGTTATGGCTAGACCAGAAAAAGAAGGACTAGTGTGATATGATAGCAGAATTCCAATATTTGAGGGTTGCCACAAAGCACCAGAAGGCAAAATAAGAAACAATGGGTGGGAACTAATAAAGGAGAGATGCAACCTGGAATTAAAAAGAAACTTCCTAACAGTGAGAACAATTAACCAGTGGAACAGCTTGCCTTCAGAAGTTGTAGGTGCTTCATCACTGGAACTTTTTAAGAAAAGACTGGACAGCTACTTGTCTCAAATTGTATAGGGTCTCCTGCTTGAGCAGGTGGTTGGACTAGAAGACCTCCAAGGTCCCTTCCAGCTCTATTCTGGTGGTCTGATTGTATTGTTTTTTGTGACTATCATATTTTATTTGTGGATACAAAATGTATGAGGCTGAAGCAAATATTATATTGGGCCTGAGCTCAAATTAAATAAGGATAGAATACAAAAGGATTTTTAAATTAAACTGACAGCTGCATGCAGTTAACCTTTAACTTATTTTTTATTGAAGTCCTGGTTTATAAGGGGAAGTCAACTATCCACCATCCAAGGTGAAGGAAAGGTATAATTGGATAATATGAGATAAAGACTACATAAGTTACTGATGTACATTTTTTAGAATAAAAAAAATATCTTTGCCCTAAGTTGTTTCTGGATAACATCAAAGGCTTTTTATAACAACAAACCTTTGCTTATAATTGGTTTTATGTTCTTGGTTATTTGGTTCTACTCTCTGGTTTGTGCTCTGGTTGGTTTTATTTAATTACTTTAGAGATGTACAGTCTTGTTCCCAGATCTATCATTCCCCCACCAATTCTTTGAAATGAAATGAAATTAGCTGCTCTATGAAAAGAAAGGAATGTGGAAAATCTTGCATCTCTAAGAAAAAAGTATTTCATTGTATGCAGACACGACTGAAAGGTCACAGCTTCAGTTTCCTATTCCTTTGTCCTATAAATCTATTGGCAATAAATTCAGCAGCTGTATAAATGAAATTATGTTACTCAACCTTTCTGATGGGAATTGAGACTATACATTTTAAACCAGTTAAAACTTCTATTGTGCTTTCAAATATTACAGTAGTCTAAACACAAGATGATGGTAGTCTAAGTTATAATTATAATGACTTCTGGTCTAAGAAGGCCCATACCTGGCATTCCAGTCAAGAATGGAGCAATGTACCAAACCCCAACTTAACCATGACCTGTACCTGATGATTAAACAATAACTATGAATCCAGGAGAATGCCCAAGTGATGGAGGAGGAAAATTCCTTCCTGATGGATTTGAGGTTAGGATGAATTCAGATTCATCAGCAATGAATAGCAATCAACCTAGTTTTCACTTGCTCATTAGCTAATTTTCTAAACATACAGCTATGTTTATACTTATGTTCTGAATTAAAAAAAATACTAGTGGCTTTTTCAACAACTTCTTGCTCCCAGTTGCTGGATTACTCTTTTCGAAGGCTCAATGAAATACAGCATATTGGTAGTTGTTTAAGCCATACAGAATTTAATGGTGAATTTCATAGAATTTTATAGAAAATTTTCTGTCTCAGTTGCCAGAATAATCTGATTAGTATTTAATGTTTATTAAGTACTGTAATTAAGTAGATACTTGCAGGATTTGGAAAGGGTATAGGAAGTTCTGAATTATGAATTTTGGAATAGGTTCCCTAGCTTACAAGATATACTGTATTATCACTATGATAATGTAACATTAGGAACTCATTTCTGGCTTTTCTTTAGATTGGAAAATGTTTTGAAGATGCTCTGAATACCAGGTAAAACAAGACATAAATACTTCTTCCCAGAAAAACCTAGATTTCCATCTACTTCCCCCCCCCCCAAAAAAAGTGATTTGAGTTACCAGACTGTTATGATCCTGCTTTTTTTAATCTGTTATTCTGAGGCACGCTCTTCTTTTATATTTGTTTCTCAAATGATTGACTTCTAGGTAAGTCAAATATAAAATATATAAGAATTAATTCTACCTTAGTTTTCTGATTTTATGCATGCCTTAAGTATCTTTATATTTCTTTCCAAAGATCTGTCTGTCTGCAAGAGGTTAACTTTTTTCAGCTTTTGTTAGCAAAAGCAAAAATGTTAAAAATGGCTTTTCTCAGCTTTCTTCTTAACAGCTTTATCACTTGTGCATTATCAAAACTACAAAAAAATCACTACTTTCACTAAGAATCCATGCCATTAATTAGAATTAAGGGTCTGTTTCTTCTATATCTTTTGTTAAGCTTTTGATATGTTAACTTAAGCAAACAATGTCTTTTATCTTGACAGTCAATAAAATAAAGATTTTAAATGTTTTAGAAATAGATTTTTTTCTAAATTTGGTGTTTTTTATGATTATATCACGTATTACAGATACTTGCCCTTTTATCTTTGTATCATGCCATACTTTCAAATGTTGGGTTAGAATTAGAATTATGGAAGATCAAGGAGTTTGCTACAAGGTCTTGCCCTCTTCTTTCATGCTCATATTGTTCTTCAGCTCAAGGTACAGTTTTTTTGCACACACTTCTAATTATATCATCAGCATCAGTCAATTTTCCAAAGAGAATTGACTCCATTCCACATGGAATTTGTGGTATATAAATTTGAAGCTTTTTCATTCACAGTATTCTTACCTTGGAATAATAGGGATGATAATGATGGTGGTGATGATGATGATGATTTTAATAATTTATTTGTAAGACAAATGTTATACAATATAACAAATATTAACAATAATTTTGGGAAGAGATATATGTCCCTTCATAAAACAATAATAGTTTATAATTAATGTGACAATCACTCATCATGGATGACACAAAAAAAATCTATGATTCCAGTCTCCCCCAAGTAGTTTTTATTCACTATCCTTCAGTTTAAAACAGAATAGAATCAAATAAAAGAGGATTTTACAACTGCTATTTAAGCTTCTGCATTTATCCTAATTATGAGATATAGGATGGCGCACGCAATGTCCACATTTCTCTAGAAAATCAACTGTCTGTCTGTCTGTCTGTCTGTCTGTCTGTCTGTCTGTCTGTCTGTCTGTCTGTCTGTCTGTCTGTCTATCTATCTATCTATCTATCTCATAGCTATAAAATAAGTTCAAGATATCAAATAAGATATCAAATAAGTCCAAGATTTCAAATGAAATTAGAAAAAATTGAGCCAGTCTTGACATATGCCTGAAAAAGTTCCTACAGTTTTTTGTGTGACAGGATTTCAGGACTGATTTGCCACTGCCTCCTTCCTAGAGCTGAGAGAAAGTGACTGGCCTACTTTGATCACACATCTGGCTTTGTGCCTAAGGTGGGACTAGAACTCACAGGTCTCCTGGTTTCTAGTCTGATGCCTTATACCAAACAGGTTCTCTTAGACAAGGTCTACCTTATTATTTAACCACTACACCAAACTGGCTTATTATGAGAAATAAATCAACAAAAATAAAGGGTTTGTTTTCTCGGAAATTAAAGCAAAGTCTAGGAAACTGGACCACAGTTTTTGACAATGTAATAAACAAAATTAATATTTGAATATTCTTGTGGTTGCACATCATATTTTCTATAATGTCCATTACATATATCAAGTGTGTACACTAAATAAGATTTTAATTATAATAATCAAATTAATAAAAAATAAAGTGAGAGAAAGGAAAGTAAAAAATATATATAAGTACAAGGAAGGAAAAAGAAAAAAAAATAAAGAGTGAGATAAAGAAAAAGAAAAGAAATACATAAAGAAGTAACATCCAGTGTTCATGGGAATATATTTAGTACCGAAACTTCCAGGGGAGGCATGATGAGCTAAGCATACACATCTTTCTCCACCTTTTGCAACTTTGTGTAATCATCAGAATTTTTTCCCATCCCATCTCAAGGAAACCTAGTTTTCAGTGTTTTTTTTCTAGTTTATCAAGACCCATTGAACTACATATGTAGTTTAAGAAGATTTTTTAATATCAAGTGCTTCTATAAACAAATAAGATTCATAAACAGATGAGTGGATAATAGCAGTAGTCTTTGCAGGTATCAGTTTACAGTATCTCTGTTAGATATTTTAACAGTGAAAGTTTAGATTGATAGCTGCAAAAACTACTGCTATTATCCACTCATCTGTTTAAGAATATTATTTGTTTATAGAAGTTTAATCATATCGCAATATTATTGCAGTTCCTTTTTACCATCAGTCACTATATTAATAGCAATAAACTGATTTTTGGGGATATCGTTTGTGTTAGCTATTGTCAGCCTTCCAGCTTAAACCAGACAGCAAATATGACAAGATGAACTATTTCTACTTTATTATAAGGCTACATTAACAGAATCTTGCAAATCTAAACTTCCTGCCTTCACTTTTACCTACCTGATTCATTAGGGCAGGTCTTTCCTAAGTTAATTTTCTCTGATTGTTAAGACAGGCTCCTTCCTCTCTTGTCTGATTGTTTCCTAGACCGCATCTTGTCATCTCATTCCCCAAGATTATTCATACATTCCATTACAGATGTCGTTTAGCTTTTGAACAGTACATTTAGCATAATTAAAGTGTAGTTATTGAACTAGTATTCTTGAAATTATATTGTCACATGGAATATTGTGCAGTACACTATTCACCACAAGGAGTGCTTCTAATGAACATAATGTTACTGGAAAGCATGAGATACTTTAAATGACCCCTTATCACATCACAGTTTTTGATTTTCTAATTTTGCCATCTACTGCATCTGTGAAGGAGAATTTGCCTCAATGCTTTCTTTTTAATCTATTAAAACTTGCTACTGATGAAATTCACAGCATTTCATTTTGTTCAGTCAGCAGCTTAGGACCTTGTCACTGCAGGATGAATTGCTTCAACTCTTAACTATACCTTGCTTTTTTCAATTTGTCTTTGTTGAATACAGAGCAGGTCCATGGAAATAATGAAGACACCCACTGGAACATTTTCAGCACCAGTGAATTGAAGGATTTATGTTACCACTTCATTCCCTCACTTGCAAATATTTCAGTTACTGCAGAAGCAGCTCCTTGTAGATTCATATACAAAATAATAGCAGGGATAATAATCACCCACTGGCTCTTAAAATGCCTTGATCCTTTCAGTTTAATTTCTACTACCACCCCCACCACCCCACCACCACCATCATCATGAACAACATCAACATCAT
>NW_015386750.1:572086-613079 GCF_001527695.2 Protobothrops mucrosquamatus
ATTATCGTCTGCAAATAAAAAAGGATGAACAGAAATAGAGAAAAATAATGCATTGCTTTCCCCACGTTCTGCAACTTTGAATAATTTTCAGAATTCCCCCCCTAAATTGTTTGCATAAATCCAGCAGTAAATAAAAGTCAGTCTTATCAATAAGTGACTTCTACAGCTTGACATGATTAATGTTAACTACGGCACTTAGGTTTGGATGGGTATATTGTTTTTTACATTTATTTGTATAGTTTTGTTGCTAAGATCCAATGTAAAATAGCAAAGAAACACAAAGACTAACAAGGAAAGAAAAGAAACAAAGCAAAGAATTTTAGCAGCAGCAGCAATAACCGTAGCAGCAATGCAATTCTACAGTTGACGTGGAAACCTATTGAGAGCAGAATAAATTCATGTAGCTCCCACCCAGTTGGTATTCCAGAAATCTTGAAAAGTTTGGTTCTCCCAGGCCTTTGTCCATACTTAGGGTAAGTATGGAACCCTCTGCCAGTTGCATTTATGTGTTAAATATGTATTGTCTTTTTTCATATTTATGTAGTGTATATCAGAGTTGTGGAGTTCCTTTGAGCTGAATGCAACAAAATTTCATTTTAATGTATGCTGATTAGTGTATATTCAAATTGACAATAAAGTTATTATTCTATTCTGTTCTGTTCTATTCTTCACTTTTTTTCTTGGTTTTTTACATGTTGAAAGCTTCTTTCAACATGTAAAAAAACAAGAAAAAAGTGAAAGAATTGATTGGTCCACTAGTGGGAGAAAGTGTCAAGAAGGTGACAAGCAACTGGGAGAAAGCAGAACTACTCAACTCATTTTTTGCATCTTTATTTACACAAAGGGAAAAAACAGTCCAACCTATCAAGAACAGTACCATAAAAACAGATTAGAAACAGATAGGCAAGAAAATGGTAATTGAGCACCTGTCCACCCTGTATGAGTTCAAATCACCAGGACCAGATGGACTACACCTAGAGGCAAACAAAGTCATTACCAAAAGCCAACATGGTTTTGTCAAAAACAGATCATGCCAGACAAATCTTATTGCATTCTTTGACCAGGTGACAAAATTAGTGGATCAGAGGAATGCTGTGGATATAATTTACTTGGACTTCAGTAAGGCATTTGCTAAAGTAGTCCACAACCTACTACTTGATAAGATAGAAAAATGTGGGTTAGACATCATCACCAACAGATGGATTTGTAGCTGGCTGACTGGCCGCACTCAGCATGTGGTCCTCAATGGAACTGCATGGAGGGAAGTATGTGGTGGGGTGCCCCAGGGCTCTGTTCTGGGCCCAGTGCTCTTAAACATCTTCAACAACGATTTGGACAAGGGAATAGATGGGGAACTCATCAAATTTGCAGATGATATCAAGCTGGCAGGAATAGCCAACACTCCAGAAGACAGGCTTAAGATACAGGAGGATCTGGACAGATTTGAACACTGGGCACTATCATAACAAAATGAAATTCAATGGTGAAAAAAGTAAGGTTCTACATTTAGGCAAGAAAAACCAAATGTACAGATATAGTATAGGGGGTACCTTGCTCAACAGTAGTAACTGTGAGAGGGATCTCGGAGTCCTAGTGGACGATCACTTAAATATGAGCCAGCAGTGTGCTGCAGCTGCCAAAAAAGCCAACACAGTGCTGGGCTACATTAACAGAGGGATAGAATCAAGATTACGTGAAGTATTAATACCACTGTATAATGTCTTGGTAAGGCCACACTTGGAATACTGCATCCAGTTTTGGTCACCACGATGTAAAAAAGATGTTGAGACTCTAGAAAGAGTACAAAGAAGAGCAACAAAGATGATTAGGGGACTGGAGGCTAAAACATATAAGGAATTGCTGGAATTGCTGGAATTGCTGGAATTGAGCATGTCTAGTTTAATGAAGAGAAGGATGATGGGGGGGGACATGATAGCAGTGTTCCAATATCTCAGGGGCTGCCACAAAGAAGAGTGAGTCAAGCTATTCTCTAAAGCGCCTGAAGGCAGGACAAGAAGCAACAGATAGAAACTAATCAAGGAGAGAAGCAACCTAAAACTAAGGAGAAACTTCCTGACAGTTAGAACAATTAATCAGTGGAACAACCTGCCTCCAGAAGCGGTGAATGCTGCAACACTGGAAGTTTTTAACAAGAGACTGGACAGCCATTTGTCCGAAATGGTATAGGGTTTCCTGCCTAAGCAGGGGTTGGACTAGATGACCTCCAAGGTCCCTTCCAACTTTATTGCCCTGAGTCCCTCGGGAGAAGGGCGGGGTATAAATTAAAGTAGTAATAATAATAATAATAATAATAATAATAATAATAACAATAATAATAATAATAATAATAATAATAATAATAATAATAATAATAATAATAATAATAATAATAATAATAATTATTATTATTATTATTATTATTATTATTATTATTATTATTATTATTATTATTATTATTATTTAGGAGAGGAGAAAAATGCATAATAGGCATCTATAGCACAGTTGTGGAAATCCATAACATTTTGGATAATATTAACTGTTGTTGGTTGTATTTGTTGATTTTATCCAGACTTATTATAAATACCTTGATGTTTGTTTTATTTGCTTTTTGTAACTATGACTCCTGTCAGACAATCCTGCCTTTTTTCATCCTTACTATTCTGGATAACCTCTTATTAAAATTGCCGAGTGGCATTTAGTTTAATACTTTCATTTATTCTTATCCCTTTTCATGTTTCTTGTAGAATAGAGAGACATCTCACTGCTTTAAACACTTTAGAAGTGATTTTTTTTCTTTTAAAACTTTGTTTATTTAACCATTAAGTTTGTATCTGACCCATATCAATTGTTTAGCAAAATTAAAATAATACAAAGTACAAAATAAAATTATTGATGTAATCAATAAAATCTATAAACCATTCCACTACTGCCTATTACTGTCAATAAACCATGCCAAAAAAAACCTGTTAAAATTTACCATCTTCCTATGATAAAGAGAGTCTTTAAGAAGGGTGATGGGTTTCCTGATCTAAGCAAGAAGCTAATATACAATGAGGGGAATCCTATTAAGAAAGCTATTCAAGGAACTCTGATCTCTTAGTGCCTCCTTTCAGCTAAGCCATGTTGGATCATCAGATTCCACCTAAAGTAAACATCCAAGATGTAAAAAGGACTCAAGTCTTAAAACAATAAACCAACAGCATCTTTAATACTGGTACAGTACAGCTGTTGCAAAACAGCTACTATTATGTTGAACCAATTAATACAAATCAACAGGCAAGCAGCTGTATTCTATGCCAGCTGCAGCTTTTGGGTATCTTGTAATAGTCTAATATGTGGATGGCAAAGGAAAAAGTCACTGTTTCAGTGCCACCTAGTTCTGGAAAAGTTACAATCCATCCTGGCTATAAACTCCATCTGCTATCCTAGCAGGATCTGTGAATCCAAGAAAGCTGCCAGACTGTATATCTATTTTTTTCATGATATCCCATCAAGAAAAGAGATGACACATACATGGAACCAGACAGCTTCTATATCAACAGGAACTCCATCTAAAAAGATATTTAGCCTGTTCTACTTCATCTAGTGCTGTATAGCCTACAGACATTGGGTCAAGACTTCCACTACTTATTCTGAAGTACAGATATAAAGCCTTTTATGTTGTTTTAGAGATATTATCTCTTTTAATCATGTAGCTTCTGGCTAGCATATAAATTTTCCAAATAACAAATAAATAAATAAAATTAAATAACAATGCTTTAGATCAGGGGTGTCAAACTGCCAGCCCGCAGGACGGTTTTATCATTCCGAAGCCACGTCCATCCCATTGCCGGCAATGCAAAAATAGTCGCAATACGTCACGCCACGTCATGTGACGTGGCGAGTTTGACACCCATGTTTTAGATTGTGACATTTCTGTAGTTATTCAATTGTAACTTTGAGTGATTACATTAAATACTTTCCCAATTTGTCCTATGAAAAAAATAAACCAATTTTATCTTCCAATCCTTGCCATCACTGTGGAATGGTCCCTCTCAAGAAATGTGCCTGTCATTGATTTGTAATGATATTTATCAGTGCTATGAGTTTTATTATTTTTAGAAATATTTTTATTGCTGAATATTTAAATATTGTTATATATCCCGGACACAAAAGATAAAATTTAAACCAAATTAAATAACTATGTAAACTATATGAATGTACAATAACACATTTTGGAAGGCAGCTATAGATTTTTATCAAGCTATAAATCTGCATTTTTTGTTTTGAGAAAAAAATATCCTATGAATAATAGTGCTTTGTTGGGCTATTTTTTCTCTTTCTTTTTTTAGAGGGAACAATAAAGCTTAAAATTTATTAATTTCTTTAAAATACTACTGATTAACTAATTAGTAACCAGCATAGTCTCTAATGCATTTTCATCTCCTTTATTTATCTCCTTTATTTAAATTATTTATTTCATAGGACCCTTAATTCCATATGTAATCATGTCTATCTTTTCAGGTGAGGCTTTGATCATAACCTAACAAGGGACTGAATAGTTACTATGACTAAGGGATAAGACTAATTGCCATAGACTGACTTGCACTTGGCTACATTTTCTTCCATTTCTGAAATGTCCTATTACTATTAGTATCTGCAGATCTCTACTTTTAATCAGATCTCGTTTCCACACAATTATCATTTCAAGCTTGCATTGATTGCTTTTGCTAAGCATAATGAGTGAAAAAGAAACACTGCACATCATGCAGAATATTGGATTGGTTGATGTAATAGACACAGTCACAATTTTACCCCGCTCTTTGAAAAGTTAATTTTCTCTTTCATCAAATAACTGGAAGACTTCTAACAGCGTATAAGGTTTTAGAGGGATTTGCATTAAAGAATGTAGTCAAGTGCCTTATCTGCTTTTGGAACTAAAGTGACACATGAATGTTCTTTTACTATTAAAACTATAGGCAAAGACTAACACTCTTGCTGAGAATTGCCTTGGGCTTGTTTTAAATGTCCAGAATAACAATATGCCTCATGCATCAAACTCTTTTACAGGTCAGTACTGAGTAATTGCAGCTATTTGAGACCTGAAACTGTAACAAAATCAATTCTGTGGATATCAGCAAAATTAAACATACCACTACATCAATATAAAATAAGAATAAACCATGGTGTTATACTACATGAAACCAAAAAACTGTGCTCCACAGGCTTGAGAAACAAAATTGTACAACTACAAAATAAATAGTAACTTACAACATTTACAGAGCAAAAATACATTTACATTTGCTTAAAGGATGGACACACAGACACACACATTCAAATGTCTTATGATACAAGGTGGTATAATAGATAAGATATTGACTGGACCTAGAAAGAGACCCATGCTTAAATCCACCTTTAGCCATGGAAATCACTGGGTGACTGGGCTACACAGAATAATTCCTGCACATAAAATAGGGTTGTAAATATCACTGGAAATAACAGTGTAGGGTGATTTGCAGTGAAAAACATTCACAATACCTTCTGCTTGCAGTGTGCCTGAAGCAATACACAGTATATTTGCAATGTTTGTTAGAAACACCTATATTTAATGAATGAAACATGAGTCTTAATTTGTACTGGCACATCTAGTTATTGTTTGTTTAAAAAAAACACTTAATTTTATTAGTATGCATATTCTAAAGTGGATCATGTTCTAGTGAAAACAATAATTTGATCACCCTAAATTCACCAACATTCCTAGATGCAGTAATAAATAACATCTGTAGCAGTTTGTTCTTATCTGCTGGCTAGAGATGAAATGGAAGCCAAGGGACTTTTTTTTCTAAAGTTAATTGAAGCCCACGAGCTACACCTCAGTTTCAGTAGCTGAAAAGAACAGAACTGCCAGGATCTGTGGGGATTTTGAAGGTGCAATTAATAGGCTATTAGAGCCTCAGAAATACACCTTGCCTAAAACAGAGGATATTTTTACTGATCTGCTGGGGGACAGCATTTCATCAAAACATGTCTAGAAAAAGCTTATTTACAAAAGGAAATGGAAGAAGATTCCAAAGGGTTTCTAACCACCAATACATAAAGGGTTGTATTATAACAGGTCTGGTTTGGAGTAGCAGCTGCACCAGCAATTTTGGAAAGAAAAAACATGTACAAAGGGCTATACGGCTTTACAGGTACCTGATATTAATTAGATAACATCATTCTGTATGGACACAAAGATGAAGTACATCTGTAAAATCTCAAGGCAACCTTGGAAAGATTGAAAGACTATGGATTTTGAGCACATTGAAACAAATATGAACTCTTTAATCTTAGTCTCTCAATACATGCCTCACAATATAGCATTTAATGTGGTTATGTGACTACATCATGACAGAAGAGAAAATCTGATAGATTTTGTACATGCTAATTAACATAGAAAAAATAATGCATGAATACACTCTCACACACACATATGTGAGTGTCCTTGCACACACACACACACACACACACACACACACACACACACACACAGAGAGAGAGAGAGAGAGAGAGAGAGAGAGAGAGAGAGAGAGAGAGAGAGAGAGTGATTGTAGTTACTTTTCTGGAAGATCAATCAATTATCAACCACTATTGTTGATCTTTGCTCCAGAAAAAAAAAGGTTTCTGCTCAGCAACTGCTAGAATCCAGTGTTGGACTCTATTCTTTAGAGGACAGATATAAAATACAATTCAAAAGTTCAAATAATTGTACAGATATAGATATACTATCCAATTTATTCTATAGAATAAACAATCTTTGAAGTCCATATCAAATACATATTCTTGTGGTGCATTTTATCTCACAGAGAGTCTTCCCATTCACTTGAAATGCTTTATAGAGAGTTTCTGTAAAGAGCCACCATTTGGCCTCAACTATACAACAGAGCTGGAATACATAGCAACCAACTCAATTTATGGGATTTATTAGCTTTGTTGTGTAAACTAATTTATATTGATTGTAGTATGCTGGGATCTGAAAATCATCATCCAAACTGAGATCATGAATGGCAGAGAACTTTTTACAGACCCAAGATTGTAGTTTTGTTGGGTAACTGGAAATCAAACAGCTTGCAATAATTACTCAGTATGTCCTAACAACATGTCCAAATACACCACTTTGCCCACGAGAATGGCCTGTTTGGACATGGCAAATAATTCATATAAATTTTGCATGACAACATCTATAGCAAGAAAATATCCCTGTGATTCCTTCTTGCAGTAGTATTGCTCATGTAATTGTAATCAGTAAGTCAACCTGCTTGATGCTGCTCAAAGGGAGATTGGGTCTTCTTTCCCTCCTGCTCCCTTTATTCACTCAGGCACATATAGATTGTATTCCACTTAGGATCTCTTGCTTAACTATCAAAGAGATTTCCTTGTAGTCTTGCGTCACTCAAATATTAATCAAGTGAAACCCTATTTAATTTTCCAAGAACAACCAAGGTGAAGCCATCTGCAGTAGGCTCATGTGATTATATGTCACCTTCAGATATTATGAAAAAATATACTGAAGAAAAAGTGCAAAATTAAAGAAAATTAAATGCAGTAAGTTCATGTTTCTGCTGTGATAGCCTATTTTAATCATATTTTTGATTTGGCAAAAGAAAATAAAATATGTTTATAGTTTAATAAATATGTGTATAATTTAAGAAGATTTTATGATAATCTTGATGCCTTGTCATTAGTATAAACCAACTCAAGCATATTACCAGGGCTGAAGATTAAATTTTCTTGAAGTCTCTTTAGGAAATAGATTATGCACACAGTGAGGTTTGCTAACAGTTTGGAATGCTCCATTAAGGTTAAAACCTGTTGTATTAACACAATTATAAATGTTCTTCTAAAAGGTGAATGTGGAATGATGTTAGTACCACCAAAATTTGTAGTGACCTTCTTTGAGGTATGAATTAGGCACCTTGTAGGAGGCATGAATTATGCAGCTTGTAATGTCAGCTTAATTATGAGCCAAGTGACCACTTGGAAGTTCTTTTCAAATTTGAATGAACGAAATTCCAAGTATGCATGGTTAAATTAATTAGACCAGCTGCTCACCACCTGCCTTTTAGTTGCATAGAACAATGCAGTGATTAATTCTGTTGCTGCTTTCAAAATTATTTATTGACTCTGAAAGACTGTTTTCTCCTTTTTCTCATCCTGTGAAATATTCTTTTTTTTTAAAGGGGGTAAGCTCATAGGAAGTAGCATCTGACTGGACATGAAAGTCTCATAGTCTGAATGCTGTTCAGTGTAAGCTCAAAAAATAAGTTTGGACTTCCTTAGTATGGGGGTTGAAGGGACCACAAAGACTTACTGCTCCAATATAAATCTGCATGCGTAGTTGTGATTATTAAGAGTAATCTATTATTAGACATGAAATAAAGCTATAGCCTATTGGATTTACTTTCTAGCCATTTTGATATAATTCCAGGTTTGTATATAAAGCATACTTTGAAAAGAATTCTTTGAAGCAGAGAAAAGGAAAGTATCATAACTGAAAAACAATGAACAAAGGGATGCCTCAATCTTATCTGAAAGAACCATTAACCCTTCAGTTAAACACTCAGGGATAAAGAGTTTATAAACACTTCATCTTAATGATAATGGCAATAATAATAGTACATAACCTCAGACTTTGCAACTGTCAATGAGAAAGACAAAAAAAAATGTATAATGGTGTAGCAGTACCTGGAGACAGCAGAACTGAAGAGAAAGAACTGGAGGAAATACAATGATCTGCAAATAGAACAACTGTGACAAAGGAAAGCAAAGATATATTAATAATAATAGATGCTTTGGGTGCAATCCAAAACATCTGGAACATCACTTGAATACCATTGGCACCAAAATGGGTCAGCTTGCCACAGCCAACTCAGCACTGCCAATTCACCACAGGACAAGTCACCACGGCCAACTCACCATGGGACAACTCATTGCAGGACAATTTAACAGTTCAATTTAATTATTTAAAATAAACTAAAAAATATTTTACATTTTTCATTCTGTACCTCCTTTTTCATCTTTTCTTTAATAATTCTATTCCACCATTTCTTTGATATTAGTGTAACCCTTGTCCCACAGCGAGTTGTCCCGTGGCAAGTTGTCCACTGTGAGTTGTCCTGCAGCGAGTTGGCCGTGGCGAGTTGGCCATGCTGAATTGACACAGACCCCATTGGCATTACCAAATCACCGTCAGTCAATTACAAAAGGCAGCTTTGCTTGGCTTCTATCCTGCAGTGATACCTCTAATACCATCAAACAACAACATCTGCCTATATCAGCTCCTTGGGAAGGACTCAATTAATGAATGCCAAATGCAGTCTAAACAATTAGCTGAATGTGTGATCAAGAATGAAAATAACTTACACAAATATACCTTCCAACTCGCATCAAATCAATATTTTTAAAATAATAAAACATCACATACTGTATGATGACAGTCATGAGAAACCTGGATGGGAACAAAGACAAAAAGAGAAGAGAAAGTAATACATAGGGCTTTGCTTATTTACTTCCAAGATTTTGTACCCTTCCTCTTCTTTCTTTTCTTCTTTCTTTTCTTCTTTCTTTTCTTTTCTTCTTTTCTTCTTTTCTTTTTCCTTTCTTTTCTTCTTTTCTTTTCCTTCTTTCCTTCTTCCCTCCCTCCCTCCTTCTTTCTCTCTCTTTCTCTTGTCAACTTGATTAAAGAAACTGAGTAAATCTTGATTTACAGGCCACATATTGCTATGATTTTAGCTGTATAAAAGGGCAGCTCAGCATAAATAAACATATAATACATCGCAGTATTCCACATTGAAAATAACAGTAATCTGCATAACTATGGCTTGACCATCTTTTCTAAGAATGCTTGTGGCTAACTTGTCAAAAATTAGTGATCAAAGACAATGAATATTACTGATACCATCTGAAAAATCAGTGGCAATGTTGAGCCTAAACTATCTGTTTGTTTCTTTATTACATTTATATAGATGTCCATCTTCTAACTAACTCTGGGTGGCTCCCAATGAAAAGGTAGTTCTTTAAAGGATAGTTAAAAAACAAAATCATCTGCCTTTTCCAGAAAGTAGTTTGCAAATTTCCTCACCTGACCCTTCCTGAAATAGTAACATTATTTATTCATATACTTAAAATTAAAATTATTATATTATAATATTTATTCATCTTCTTTGACATGATCATTGCCACTGGGGGAGGTAATTTGACTGGATATAAAGATCTAGATCAGTATAAATTTTATATTCTTTAGAATCTCCTGCTCTATTTTTTTAATATACATCGGGTTTTAATCATAACTATCCCAAACACTGAAAGTATCTATAGGCAGCTATCTATAAGGTATAAAGAAAGTTCTTACTCTTCTTCTCAAAACTTTGATCCTTCCTTCACATATTTGTTATTCTCCAGTCCTCCTTCATTCTTTATGTATGATCAAACTTCCCTAGTCACTCACTTTAGTATTCAGTGCACATTCACTAATCTCCTTTTAATTATTGAATTTATCTCTTTATATTTTATTTTAGACACTTCTTAAATAAGCCATTCTCATTGCAATCAACCAACTTTTATATTTCTGTTGATATAGCTAGCTCTCACTGCCATATAACAGTGTAGAAAGAAAAACACTTTTACCAATGTTTATTTCTTTAAAAAATCATTCCAGTCAATAAACCACATTACCTTTTTAATAAACATTTGCAGTTTTTAAAATTTATCCATCCATTTTCCCTCTTTAATAAAGAGTCTACTAACATAAACAAATTCATCAACTTGTTTTATTATTATTATTTTATAATCTATATATAATTTGTAATTCCTTTTCTCTATTAAATACAACTCTTTGGTCTTTGATTAATTACTTTTAAGATTCATACTCCTCATAACTACTTTCTGAAAATTATCAGCTTCTCATGAAACAACATGTCACTCACATAATCACATACATGTGGATCTATAGAGTATGTATACATTTTGCCCAGGGGAAATGCCCATTGCTCTGTTTTCAAGATCACTCTAGTACTATTCTTGAGCTTTTGGGTTAGCTCATCTTCTTTGACCCCTCTTCTGGATTCAAGTTTTGATTCTGCATCCTTATATGGCCACATAATCAAGGAAACAATTTATAGACTACAAATATTGGTGTCATAACTAAACAACCCTCTAACAATGGTTAAATTTTCTCTGTTGTTTTCATAATGGAATTGTATATCAAAACAGAATACTCAACAGCACCCCAAAGCAATATAGCAAAATATGTATGACCATGGGCCTAAAATCAGCTTTAGACTAACCTAGGTCACAAAATTCATTCCTGTTTAATTGAATGGATATAGTTCCTGCATGCTTTGGTACATTTTAGACTGTATCTCACAAACAAAACTCTATTTTTATCTCAGACATGATTATACTATTTTACAGCATGTAAAATAGGATCTTTAACCTAAAGACTCTTTTGCAAGTCAATATAAAGTTACTTGCATCCCTGAGTTAAGTTATATATGTAATGCACTGACATATTCAGAACAAGACTGTGAATGCAAAATATGTTTATTCAAGCAGCATCAAAACAAGAAGTGAGTTTACTGTTATGCAGAATGAAGCTATTCCCATTAAGTAACAGAGGCGAATAGGCTGAAGAAAGAAGTGGCCATCTATTTACATTTTCTCTTGAAGACTGTTTATTCTCTATTCTGTTGAAGATAATTCTATGTGATCTCACTTTATGTTAATGTGTAAGAATATAGATCTCACATTGAAATGAGGGAAGGGATAAATAAAACATTAAAGGAGGAAATTCACTATGTAAGAATAAAGTAATCCTGGAATCTCTGAAGCATGTTTCTTGACCTGGTTGAGCTTGATGGGCTGACATCTAGCTTTTTTAAAAAGTAACCTCTTGTTTCCTATATGATTCTGTTCCAATGCAAATACTGAAATAGGTTTAATTTAATCCATTTCACTTTAATCAGATTGCGAACATGGAATATGGAGAATAATTTTCTCATTCTTCTTCATTTCTTGTAACAAACACTCTTGGACTATTCTGGTATTTTTATAGCTTCACTACAGAAAGACATCAGACCCTAGTTTTGTGGAGTTCTCTAGATGGTATTACCATCGTCGTCGTCGTCGTCATTGTCATCTTCATCCTACAATATGGTGCTAGATCTACCTGAGCAAGGCACTTCCTTGGCTCCTAGTGATGCATACCTTGACTAACAGTGAGGCATTATTTTGGCTCCAAGTAGTCATTACCTTGATTCCCAGTGAAGCAATAGGAGTTTGTGAGGATCATCAGACCTATTCCAAAAGTTCAACCTTACTGGACTGGACTCATCAGAGCAGCCAGACCAAGAGTGTCATTCCCACAAAAATGTTGGTAAAATATAATTTACATACCGGATGGTCATAGATTGGATTCCTTGGGCATCTGTTGACAAATAAGCTAAGCAACCTGGATCAGTAGCTGCAAGAAAGTTGTTTACCCATCACAAATATAAGAAGGACTGAAAACAAAGAAATAACGATCTAGGCAGAGATTTGTCCTCTGAGCTTGCTGCTTGACTCCCAGACGTTTCATTACCTATTTATGTCCTGGGAATAAGGGACACTTTTTTAAACTTCTTAAAAATGTCAACAGCACCATTTGTAGGATCCATTTCTTTTCTCTTTTTCTGTCAACCATACTTCCTGAATCTCCTCTTTTTGACAGAAGAATATACAGATGTTGTTTGCTGTTTGCTTTGCTCTGCTAATAATCATATAACTATACCAGCAAATTAAAACCTGAAGCCCAGATCTCAGCTTTAAAAGATACTATACCAAGTCTACTTTAGAGTTAAAAAAGTTTCTGGACAACAATTTTTTAAAAATAAATGATTTATTTACCTTTCTATATCTCCAGCCTTTCCATCTACATTTTTTTGTAAAAAAAGAAAGATAATTTCTTGAGATTCATTTATAAGACTTTTGGAATCACTACCCACTGCTTCTTATTTCAGATCTCCTGGATTTCCTTCAGAAGGCATATTTTTAGTAAATTTCCCTTGAGGATTCTTACTATTTGATTTGAATCAACTGGGGCCATGAACGTTTACTAGTTTTTGATTTCCGTACTATTATAAATTTGAATATGCAGTAATGCTGTTTGGGTTGATTAGTTACGCTCTGGTCTTCTCCAGATATATACATGAAAATATTTTCTGCTATTTTAGATAGATCCATGCTGTATACCTGGATGACATCCTGTTTTTGTTTTTAGAAGATGCATCCTTACATTTGACAAATGTCCTGGAGTACTTTTGCAAACAAGCTTTTTGTTAAGTTGGAAAAAATATGTATTTGATCTTACCCAATTGTGCTATTTAAATTATTGGATCTCTGAAGAAGGACTATAGATGAATCCACCTAAGGTGCAATAATTCTCACATAGCTACAAATGTGAAATATGTTTAACTTTGGAGAAATTCTATCCATTTTTATAGAAGAGTCACCATTATTTTGCAGAATGCTCAGGGCTGCTCAGACCTAAAAATCTGACAAAATGCACACATTTATTTTATTTATTATTTATTTATTAATTTAATTTATATCCCGCCCTTCTCCTTGCGGACTCAGGGCGGCTAACAACCAGATAAAATGCTACTACCAAAAAACTACAAATTAAAAACATAATTAAAAACAAATATTAATAATTGGTCTAATAGTTAAAAATTACTTTAAAACCCCCATTAAAATTTTTTTCCCCTAGGCCAGTCCTGCAAGTTGGAATAACCAAGTCTTAAGGGCGCGGCGGAAGGAAGGGAGATCAGGGATGACCCTGATCTCTGGGGGTAGTTCATTACAGAGGGTGGGAGCTCCCACAGAGAAGGCCCTCCCCCTTGGGGTCGCCAGCCGGCACTATATACTATCCATGTAACAAAATAGATGTACAGATGAGAATTAAAATGAGGGGTATGAGGTAATAAACTTCCTGAAGCTAATAAAGACTAAAATTGCACAGTCCTTGAATAGAAACTACTGGGAATCTGATGTAAGGTGTTCTGAGTTTGAGAGCAGACGGCAGTTCAAAAGCAAGGCAGTTCAAAAGCAAGGCAGAGTCATTTTCAGGCTAGTTACCATTCAGAGATCTGGATTCCAGTCATGCCTTTGTTGTACAAATTAATGCCTTAAACTCTGCTTCCTGGGCTGTTCTTTAGACTCCAGCAACAGGAGGAGAGGACCTCTTGCATTGTGCTTTTCCTGTTTTATAAAAAAAAATACTGTTCATAAAAACAATGTTTCCACAATGGAGTTTTTTATTGGAAGATACAATATACTGAATCCATGTACATACATTAAATGAAACATGAGCTGAAGCACCAGGCATAAATCTGATCAAGTGGAAACATTTTTTCTCCAATATCATTGTCTATATCATCTATATTTCTAGTTCACAAAATAAGCTACCAGCTGCACTCTCAGGACCAACCATTGTCTTGAAGCAAAACAATTATACCCCCCTCCCCCAAAGGGACACTCCAAAAAAGATAAGCATTGGGAGGCAAATAGTAGATCTGTTGTATTAGATTTACTTGCAATAAAACAGGACTTGCAACAACAACAGAGCACAGATCGATGACTTCCACAGAGACCTACAGACTGATTCTGCTTTTTCTGTGACTGAGGGACATTTGTTTTACAGGGAGAGGTATTACAACTGTGCCATAACAATACAACTGATAGAGAGACAGAAGTTCAACGTTACATCTTATGCTCTGAGAGTTTCGGTGACCAATGGTGAGAATGGATGTTAGATATTATATGTTATTCTGTTATATTTGTTTCTGGGCTAAGACTGTCACTATGAAGCTGGCTGGTTTTCTCCACTGGCCTCCCTTCTTCTCCTGGACTATAAAATAAAGTTTCACAGTGCTTTATTACTGAACTTTCACCTATACAAGGTTACGCAGCCACTTTGAAGATAGTGGATTTGTTTACTAATATGCTTAATTTTATTCCTTACAAGAGACTATCATTAGTTCAGAAAATTGCACAAATTTTAATGGATGACTTTTTTTTTGTACAGGGACTTAGTCAATCAACTCAGATCAGAGCTCTCAGTTTGCATCCACGTTTTGGAAGTCCATTTTATATTTATTGAATAGAAAGATAAAGAAGATTAATGCATTACTTGAAGAGTATGTCTTTTATCAATAGAAAAATTAGACAGATTTATTATGTCTTGCAGAATTTGCCCACAGCACCTCTCTCCATACCTCTATCACATGTTTCCTTTCAATCTGAAACTTCCACTCCCACATCCTCTCCTCCTGAAATCCTAACACTGTTCTCCAAACCTCTGACTTTTTCCAAGTGAGTCAAGCTGTATAGCAAATTTTCAATGCATAGTTCAATTTTTATTGAACTCTTTTTATTTTTTATTTTTACCCTGTTTTTATTATTTATACAAATAACTCAAGATAGTGAACATGTCCAACACACCTTTCTTCTTATATTTTCCCGAAAACAACAACCCTGGTTTCAAAGAGAGTGACTGGCCCAAAGTCATCCAACTGGCTAAGGCAGGACTTGAATTCATGCTCTCCTGCTTTCTAGCCTGGAGTCTTAACCACTAGATCAAACTGGCTCTCTATTAGATTTGGCTAATGTGATGTACAATACCAAAATTGTACTGGAAGATTTGTTCTGGCTTTCTATGACGTTTTTCTTTGCCTACCCGTCAAAAAAGCTGGACACACCTTTTGCCTGTATTTGTCTATTTCAGTGAAGATTTGTCTGGTATTTCAATGGCTATTTCTTGCTCAAGAGAAGCAACCTTTGTCCTTGAATTCTGCACCTGTTCTCTTCCCTTCCATGTCCAGGTGGATCAGGAGAAGGAATATGAGGCAGAATGGATTCTAGATGCAGGACAGACTACTTAGAACCCATTTGAAAGGCTATCCTGAATGGAGGCAAATATGGCCACATACTACAACATATCAAGTTATATTTGAAATTATCCACAAACCCATTCCTTTTGAACTGCCTTTAGAATCACCACACTTTGACATCTGTATTGAAGAAGAATCTTTCATTCCAATTATCTTGGACTCTCCAGTTGTTACAGCCATAAAAAAGAGGAAGTCACCTTTCCATGTCATCTAGATCTGCTGCATCAGACTTGTCTAACATTGCCATTGAGAAACGTCTGGGTCTATCTTCAAATGAAAGAAGGAAAGTAATTATGCATTTGTTACCGTTTTCCTGGGCCAATTTCCTGTACAGGAATGGAACTGATTCTGATGGGGAAATAGTGTGAAATTAGTAGATCTGGCCTTGGAAAGGGAGAAAAGACAAATGATATGATAATAAGGAGAAAAATATGACAATTCCGCACTGAGAAGTGGGAAGTATGAGAAAGAGATGTTAAGGTAAACTCACCTAGATTTTATTTTGTATAATATGGGGCAGAGATAAATTCTGACAAGTTTTCAAGATTGAAGTCTTTGAAGGGCTGACACCTCTATCATGACTCATGTATTGAAGTAAGTCTCTTGTCCCAGACAAATTTAGTGTGAGCAGTTTTTCAATAAGGGTTATAGAGGACCATATTTCCCTTCATTTAATATAGCAAACTATATTGAGCCAATTCCAATCAAACGTCATAAAATTAAAAATAAGCATCATTTTCTTTGACACACTTGAGCCTGAGAAACATGGTGCTACTGTTTAACCCTTTATATTTTTGCAAATATAAAGGCCCCCACAGTTGCCAAAAATATCACACTTTAACCTGATTTTTCTACAGCTGCATTTTCTAAAATGGCTTTGTGAAAACCAGATTGAATTAAACAGAGGTGGTGTCTGGAATATGTACAGATGTTAATATATTTGTCCTCTAAAAAGGACAGTTAATATATAAAGCACCATCTGAACAAGGTTGGTAAAATTATAAGCTAAAAGCCTGTGTGTTTAAATGTGACACATTTTTTAGCTAAATAAGAATTACTGAGATACTATGTGGTGCAATGTTATTCTTGTATTTCAAGAGAGTAATACATTTATTTATTTTTCCCTTAACCAGATACAGTTAAAAGAGCCAGTTATTAAATATGTTCATTCTATCATAAAGCCTAATATAAAAAACAGCCACATTCTATGAACAGTATAGCTCAGCCACAAGGGGAAACCAATTTGTGGCAAGACATCAAATTGGTTTCAATGAAATAGCTAAGCAATCTCAGCCAAAGAATACTGCTGCTGCATTGTGTTTGTATTTCTGTGATGGGATTTACATAATTCAACATGACATTATATTGGCTAAAACACAAATCTAGTCCTTAATCCAACAAGATGCAAAGTGCTCATTGTGTTGTGTCACCAAGACATTGTTTGCCAGCCTTCTGTATCTTGCCTAGCCAAATACAATCTGTATACATATTTATCCATTTAATACTAACTGCAGGTTTCCCAGGTTCTATAAAGCTGCAAAGATACAGTATTTGGATATAATATCCTATCTTGGAAGCATGGTACTTTTTTTTTTTTTTTTGCTATCGATATGGAGATATTTAGAAACAGCAGATCCATGAAAAAGATGTACTGCAATTATTGGATATAAAATGCTTCTTTCCATCCTTGCTTTCAATTTTAATTCTGTTTTTCCTCCTCTCTCCATTTCATTTGTGTTTCCTGTTACTTAATCAGTTTTATTTTGAAGTACAGTCAAAAGAAGACATCTGAATATCCATGGTAATCTGTGAAATTCTGAATTTAAACATAAATGGCAAACACCATGACCAAATTTCTTCTTTTATTTAAATATTCAGCATTATTGCAAGCCTTGATTGATACCAGGACACAAAAGTATTTTGGGGCATGCAATTCTGTTTTCAATGGCAAGCTTCATTGGAGGAAGTTTCCTTATGCTTGCCTGTGGAAACCTTTTAGATATATACAATAGAATAAATATATTTTTTCTGCCCAAGACTTCTGCTATATAATAATAATTTTTATTTGCCACTAAATAGCACTATAGTGTTGTGCACCTTACTGCAATCTGTTCAAAATTTAGTATTTCAAGTAGGTTATGAACATTTCCATAGTATCCAACACTATATATGTTGAAGAGTGGATCATGTAACCATTATCTCCTGCTTTGTAGATGCTGAGCTTATTGGCTAATGACACAGAGTTAGAGTTATATTATGGCTACGTTTAAACCTTAATTTTATACTTTGATGGTTATCCAGTGATAGAATATTGCAATATTTCATTTGAGCATTTTTCATTGGTGAGTTGAAGCATAGTTATTTTTTTAAACAAAAATAGGAAATTTCAATTGCTGTTGTAGCAAGAATGTCACATCCATTTCTGGGGTGAAATGATATCTTCATTTGAAGTTATCTATTGGTTGTCAAGGCATTCTTAGATCTATATAAGTTATAGGCATTAACTGTTAACATTCTAAGAGCTTAGGGTCTGATTGTTTGTAGGACCATTTATCATATCAATATCCTTCCTGATGTTTAACTCTGGATAAGAGGCTTTTCTGAAATTCTTTCAGCTTCCAGAGGCTATAGTCATGCTACATTCTTTAGCTGTTCCAGTCCTGTACTCATGACTTTCAAGAAAGTTAAGAAAGTTGTTTCCAATGTTAGACTATTTGACAACAGTTTTCAGGGAATTCAATCCTGTCTGTCTTTCTGTCTTTCCGTCCATCCATCCACCCATCCATCCACACACATCCTCAGACACATATAAAATAAATTTATATAGAGAAATAAACATATATGCAGGAACAATCACCTTTAAAACAAATTCTTTTCTGGTAACCCTGTTGCATTTCAAGATCTTTTAGAGAACCCTTTAATAACAGGTTCTGAAATAGCAGTGTGACTACCACCTTTGCCTAACATGTAGAATGTTACTGATTCAAAAGCATTATTTTTTCATGATTCTTTTTTCTCCCTTCCAAGCTAGCTAATTTCCTCCTACTACTCCGACCCAGGTTGTTTGTGTTATTGTTTTTAACCACATCTAAGGGTAAATTTTCATAATGTCTCCAATTTGTTTTTGCCTATGATTGCTGGCCTGTTTTGACAAGGGTCCAACATGACAATGTGTTTAAGTTAACACTGTAAGACAGAACAATAGAAGTTTCTCTTTCATGGTCTTAAAGGTGCTTTTTCAAAGGGCAACTGACTTTTTTTCTTTTTTTTTCTTTTCTTTTTTTGAGGAAGAAGAGGAAGACCTTTCAGTTCTCATCCAAGAAGCTTCATCAGTTGGGATGGTGGGGGGATGGAAGGATAGGTACCTATCCTTCCATCTTCCCACCATTGCAACTGATGAAGTTTCTTGGATGAGAACTGAAAGGTCTTTTTCCTCTTCCTAAAAAATAATAATAAAACAAACAAAAAACCAGACCATTTGTCTTTTGAGAAAGCACCTTTGAGACATTATGACCTAGATGACTGAGAATTTCCATAGACTTTCTCTCATTACTTTCAAGATTGATCTCCATTTTTTCTGCCTTTAGAAAAGCCACTAATTTGCGTTTCTTCTACCAACCCTAGCCGCGCCCTTAAGACATGGCTCTTCCAACAAGCGGGATTGGCCTAGGGGAATTTTTAGTGGGGTTTTAAGAGTAATTTTAATTGACATAGGCCACAGCAAATATTTCATTTTAATTAGGTTTTAAATTGGGTATTTTTATCTTTCTATCTGTTTTACAAGGCTGTCAGCCGCCCTGAGTCCGTAAGGAGAAGGGCGGGATAAAAATTAAATAAATAAATAAATAAATAAATTCTAAATTATACTTGTCTTAATGCTGATTTTTATTTCTGGATTTTACATATTTGTGCCTTATATTTTAGGGTTGGGGTACCATACTAACAAATATGTGCATCATTTTTAGTCAGTTTGGATTCCACAATTTAATGTAGATCTCTTGTTATACAGAAAACAGCCAGTAATTTTTTGTTTTTTGTTACACTCTTTAGTGCAGTCATAAACATCAAAGTTATTATTCCTGTTCAGCTAGGCAAACAGAGTCCTGGGTTCAACTTCTTTAATCTACTGTAAATACAGTGGAATGGTTTCATTTCA
Organism: Protobothrops mucrosquamatus; assembly: GCF_001527695.2. Taxonomy (NCBI): domain Eukaryota; kingdom Metazoa; phylum Chordata; class Lepidosauria; order Squamata; family Viperidae; genus Protobothrops; species Protobothrops mucrosquamatus. The sequence goes on from NW_015386750.1 coordinate 592,187, forward strand.
TCCTCTACTAAAATTATACTGAGTAGTATAGTGCAGTTCTTTATAAGTATGTACAATTTTATCTGTAAAAAAAAAAATGAGCCAAAACAAAATATCCCAAACCTTAGTTCTGGAACAGAACCATTTTTGGGTGAAATAGGTATGATTTTGTTTCAAGCTGTTTAAAACTCTGTCATAAAGTAAAATTAAAAACTCATAAGCCACCACAACATCTGTCATAAAACAATATTCCAGTAGCTATATGTTTATAGTATTTTAGCATACCTTTCCTTCAAAACACCATCTGGTGTAATCTGTAAAAACAAATATGTAGTAAATGTGGAGGTCTTTTTGAATAATCAGCAAGTTTATTTTAGAAAAAAGAATTATAGAAGCTATAGACTCATACTTTGAAAATCTATAGATTGGGACAAAGCACAATATTCTGGAATGTTATTATTCCTATCTGCATTATGGTTCCTAGTTTCAGTCAGAGATATAAAAATATCTTGAAGTCTTCATGCTAAACTTCCAAAACTTTGTCAAAGCAGTTGGTTGTGTACATTATATCACAACCTGAATTTTGTTTAGGCAAATTTGTTGTCCTTTACTTTTTGGACTTGATCTTAGATAGGCTACTTTTGGTTCTGTCTCCAACTTTAATTATTTCTTTATAGTATTGCCCCCACTCTCTCTCTCACCTTAAGTAGGAAAAATCAAATATTTATTTCTAATACATGTATCTATGAAAGAAAGAAATGGATAGAAATGAGCTCCTAAGTTTTTCATAAAATAGAATTCCTATATGGATATTGAAGTGAAGAGACTATTTATTATTTAAAATTATATGTACGCCTAGCTTATACAGTATAATCCTGCAGCTCACTGTGACCTTAAATAAAAATAGAATAAATATAACCAAATGAACCGTAACAATATCGTATTACTCAACTGAGTGCCACAATACTGGGGTCAGTTCTTTCCTAGTTTAAAGCCTGTGCCTTCACTACACTCTAATAGGATGGAGGATTTTACCTTCAGGTGGGAAGCTGTTCCAAAAGATCGGAGAAGGTATGTTTCCCAGGTCACATCAGATGGCAAAATTTAAGGAAAGGTACCTACAGCATTCTCACCTTAAATAATCTCATAAGGAGGGAAGATGGAAACACAGTTTTGCATATAACTCTTGCATGTAATATGGGCAAAAATGCGAAGCACCAGAACCACACAGAACCACACACAATATGTGCTGCTGCATATTGAACCAGTTCTAATTTCCAAGTTGTCTTCAAGAGCAGTTCCATGTGAAGCACATTGCTGTAATCCAAATAAAAATAAATACAAATAAAAAATAACAACATAATAACAATGGCCTCCCCATCCAGGAACAGGCACAATTTGTGTAGACGCTAAACCTATTCAAGACCGTCTTAGCCACATCTGTTTTCTGTTCCTTGAGCATGAGAAGGAGGATTCCCCAAATTGTGCTGCAACTCTATTTGGGGAAGGATGCTACTTCATTAAGAAACTGCCACATCAAGGATGGCAAATCACTAGACCTCAGAGACACTAAATTCAATACCATCTATCTTGCAGAGTTGAATCTTCAGTCAGGAGCACTTTACTAAAAGACCTATATTCAACAAGCATGGAGAGAGCTAACTTCAAATGAAGTACTACCAATTAGTAGGGAAAAGTCACGTAACACTTAACTTTCAATATTTATTCCCATCATCATCAGCCATTGTCTATCCACTGCAGGATGAAGGCTTCCTCCACATGTCTCAAACCAATACGGTCCTGAGTTTTCTTTTGCCAACTGGACCCACAATACTTGATCCAACCTGCTTTACAATTATGGATAAAGGAGGGGACAAAGAGGGGACAATATGTTCATCATAATGCTACAATGCTTACTCTTTCTTAAATTCTTGTTGCAATGTCATGATGCACACATTTCATCATTTTAATGTTTTATGTCTAGGTTATATGCCCATGTTTGCTTCTTATTGGTTTATAATGAAGACAAAAGTTTGCAACAGGCAAATTATTAAATTCTCCCCAAATGGAGAAATTAAATTATAAGTGTTTTAGGGAAACATAATGTAAGTAGGCTTACATTAAGCTGCAATGTACCATAATATCTAGCAGAGCTGATACAGATGAATAGTGATAAAACTTTTCAGTCTCCCACCTATGTCATTATTTTTCAGTTGAATCCTCCCCCAACCTTAAAACAGTGCTTTCCATAGCTTCAAATAAAACAGAATATTAGGGGAGAAAGCACATAAAGATTGATGATTTAACAAAAAAGAGTAAATCTTTGCATTGAGAAAAATTGTTTAAGCGTTTTAGCGAAAATTATTAAAGCATTATTTAAAATGCATATATTTAGAGAATGTACATGGAAAAAGTACACAACTTTTTGTGTAGTTTTCTTTTAAAATTATAAATGGATACCAAAATGGACAAAACAAAATTCAAGCAAAAAACCAAAACAAAATGAAAAGTAAAAAATTAAATAAAATTAAAATTGGTAGCTTTGTTCATCTTTTACAAACATCTTGACAAGTCTGCAGAATTTCAAATGCTTCCTGAAAGCATCCTCTCAAACACTATTATGCTAATTCACAGCTTGCCTGAAATATAAAAGATTAAAAACTTTGATTTTGCTGTAAACTAGAAAATATATTACCAAGTGAATATCAATATTTTCTAAGCTACATAAAGAAATAAGAAGTTAAGGAGCAGTTTCTAAGCTTTATATTTAAAATAAGCATGCTGAAGTTTTGGAGAGTTTGTTAATCTAGGCAAGTTTATAATGATGAATTAATTCTTTTAAAGAATAAATGAAAATCCCCACTCATGGAAGCCATATAAAATACTTTAATGGGTATTTGGTTCGTAGCTATTATAGACTGGAAGACCATTCAGTGACAATTTAAATAACTTTTATCCACCACAGCCAAACACTAATTGGGTGAATTGAGAAAAGTCAATTCATAGAGTGTTTTCATCAGAAAGATAGGGGTTTTTTTGTGCTAACAATCCTAAAAAAATCCAAATGTGAACAGCTGCTAGAGAAAAATAGATTTTTGATGTTACATTATGGAAAGAAAATGAATTTTTCAATCTGGGCTATAACAGAACAAAAAGCAGAATGCATTTGATTGTAGGAAAAAATATTTATACTGGAATGCTTACAATTATACTACCACAGTAATTACATTTTTATTAATATCACTTTATATATTGCAACTTTTGAACAGTTCCTAAGAATTGCTTCCTTCATAATAAAATAATTTTATAATACATAATAGCTAGAATAAAATATAATAGAAGAGTTTTATATACACAGACTAGTTAGGTAATATCATTCAACATGACACAGAGTAACAGACCAAAGTTGACTTTGATATTTTGGGACCAAAGGAACATGGAAATGTATCTGGAAATGGTGGATACAATTGCTCACACATTTATCAACAAAACTAAGGAAAACATAGATCATATATCAAATCAAAACTTTATTACAGTTATAAAGCTATAAAACAATGATGTGAAACCTACACAGTAAGTGAATATAAATATATACCCTCATATTGATATAAACATCTCCCTCCCTCCCTCCCTCCCTCCCTCCCTCCCTCTCTCTCTCTCTCTCTCTCTCTCTCTCTCTCTCTCTCTCTCTCTCTCTCTCTCTCTCTCTCTGTGTGTGTGTGTGTGTGTTATAACAAGAAAAAATAATGAAAGAATATAAAAGTAAAGGCATTAAAATGCAATAATAATAGAATAAAATTACATGAACTACCAGTAAGTAAATAATCTTCAGAATCTTCAAGTACAACAAATAACATATGTAGAGGCATAAAACTGAACAATCTGGGAGAATATACTTGGGTTCTTATCAGATAAATGGATTGAAAAATCAAAGTAGTGCTTCCTGCCTGCAAATGTCTCCAGATTGGGATGAATGATAGCCATTTTAGAGACCCTGTGAAAGGAAAAACAGATAATCATATGGCTCAAAGATTCTATTGAACTATCACCACATGGACATAGCTGCTGGTAAACTGGAGCATTCTTATAGGATCCAAGGAGGATTGATGAGGACTGTATGTCTAGACTGGTTAAAATAAAAACTCTATTAAATTTCAATATGTTAATATATTATAAATAGGTTGGTGCAAATACTGTAAATCAGCTAAAAAAAGATGATGACTATGCAATATAATAGAAAAGCTCTACTTCTTATTTTTGGTCAGATTGATCTATTCTATTTACTAGTGCAGAATAACAAAAATAGAAAGTCCCAAGGCAGCATTATCATGCCACAGAGATCCATAAGCAGTACACCTTTTAAATAAGGATAAGAGCAATAGCACAGCACTTAGACTTATATACTGCTTCACAATGCTTTACAGCCCTCTCTAAACAGTTTACAGAGTCAGCATGTTGCCCCCAACAATCTGGATCCTCATTTTACTGACCTGGAAGGCTGAGTCAACCTTGAGCCAGTGAGAATCAAACTGACGAACTTCTGGCAGCCAACAGTCAGCAGAATTAGCCTGCAATACTGCATTCTAACCACTGTGCCACTACACAGATCTCATGAGCCTTTAAAAATCTGTAATAATTTAGCCATCTTTTATTTTGAATGTCCTAAGCTGATGAAATAAAAGCCCTGCACAATTCAAAATTATGCTCAATGAACATGATAGTACAGCAGAAACAGCAGAATAGAAAAGAAGCAATTGGAGAAAGTAAAAAAAATACAAAGTCCTGCAAATAGAATGAAAGAAGCAAAAAAAAAGCAAAGATAGTACCAATTGTAATAGATGCCTTGGCTGCAAACCAAAACATCTGCAGGACTACCTGAATACCATCAACATTGACACAATCACCATCAGACAACTGCAAAAGGCAGCTTTACTTGGAACAGCTTAGACCCTGTGACAATATTTTTAACAGCATCAAAAAGCAAAATTTGCCTTGGGCTATTCTTGAGTAAATGAAAATGCCAAATACAGTCTAAACATCTGGCTGTCTATGTGATGAATCATAATAATAAAAAGCCAAGCCTATTCTTTATACTAGTGTAGATTTTCATGGCCAAAGTGAATCCAATAATGATGACCTCTTAGGCTTCATGGACTTGGTCTAACTTTATGGTGTCCTGACTGTTCAACAGTATCTGTGGCTGGTGTCTTCAGAAGCTGAACATGTTCCTTTGAAGTGTACTTTTTGGACTCTCACAGATAACACCATGGTAACTGAATGTGCTCTGTATTTAAACCTGGTAAGCTGTTCTCTATTTGGAGCATGTCACAGGAGTCAAAGAAAACTAGTTCCAGATTGTTTCCTTGTCTAAAGAGACAAGTCTTCCCTTTTTTTAATTATATTTTATTATATTGTTTTAGATCTTGATACCTTATACTGTTTCAGTACAGTGATTTCATACAATGTTAATTGGACATTATTAGCATTCTGTTATTTAGGTGGCTTAAAAAGTTGAGAATAGAAGAGAGTCTTATATCAATATTTATTATAATTTAAAATATCAATGAGCATAGAATTATCTGAATTTTATCCACAGTTACAGTATTGAAACCAAAACTGCTATGAATTACATTAAAGTATACATTATGTATAAAGTCTTGATCTTGTACTGATTACTTAATATTAAAGATTCCACTGTGTGTGTATGTGTGATGAAAGAATGTGTTAATGAAAGAAAAAATAAAGCAAAATTAACAAGGATTATAGTTTTTTTTTAAAAAAAAACCTATTTGATTTTTAACATTACTTCCTCCTTATATCTGCTGTTTTATAATATTTATAGGGAATATTTAGGCCTTCTTAGAAACCACACTGTAAGTGATTATATCTATCTATCTATCTATCTATCTATCTATCTATCTATCTATCTATCTATCTATCTATCTATCTATCTATCTATCTATCTATCTATCTATCATTATGATGTCTCCTGTTTTCATTCTGAAATGCACAGTATAAAAAAGTTGTATTTTATTTTTTTTACTAGTCTATTTTGAAGAAATTCTAGGAAAACTGGTTCCTGATTGGCCTTTCTTTGAGACAGGTTGCTGGTTCTTTGTGTAAGTTAGTTATGCATACTTTTCATAAAAGGTGAATTTTACATCTCATTATAGACTTCTTTACTAAAGAAGTTAATTATGCTGAACCATTTAATTTAATTTTCTTGGTGTAACTTTTGTCACAAATGTCTTTGTCTCAATGCCAAAAAGCAAAACATTATATATGTCTTCTGTGTCTTCTGCAGTTAATTCAATAAAATAAGTGTACAAATCAGAGGGTTTATTTTTATAGTATCAATAAAGTCTATACATAAACTCAAAATTAGTAGCAATTCAAAAACCAGCTAAAGATAATTTCCCACAAGTGAAATCAAACCAGTAAGTGTGATTTGTTTTTATTTAGCAGCATGAAAGATTTATGCTTATTGCATAAAATCTGTCAAATGACAATAACAATGATTTTTTTTCAAAATGCAAAATGATCTATATCTTATTTTCAGTGTTTTAATGATTTGTAGTAACAAATGAGATTTTTTTTGTATATATATTTTTTTGTATAAGGTATTTTTTTAAAAGCATATGATCAATTTTGGATCATTCAAAGCTCACTTCATTGAAGTTGTAATTATGTATGTGTATACACAAATTAAAATTAAATAAAAGGCCAAAGTGATGGTAGGAGCATTTGGGGCTATGACTCCTAAGTTATACAGTGGCTCCAATAGATCCCAAGAGCAACATGAGAGCTGTCTATTCGGAAGAATACAGTGCTAGGAACAGCTAAGATATTGTGCATAATCTTTAAACTCCCAGAGCTCTGATAGAGGACCTGAGATTGAGGAAGACATATACCACCCATAGTGGTAAGAAAGGATTTCTGTTGTTGTAAAAAGTGAAATCTCTCCTCCTTAAAAATTGACCAAATAGAAAGGTAGAAAGGCATAAGACAAAATATAGAAATGCTAATATAAATAATAATTACTTTTAAATTTAAGGTTACAAATATACCAGTGAAAAATATGTAAATAATTGCTTGATATTATTGTCTCTCTATGTAAGGTCATGAACACTGTACACAAAGAAGTTTTGCATTTCAACTGAAAATAGTTTTTAAACTCTGTAAGAAACTAAATTTCTGTAGAAATCACCCTAGCACTTAGCAATTGCACTTAGTCTTATATATTGCTTCATAGTGATTTACAGCCCTCTCTAAGAGGTTTACAGAGTCAGCAAATTGCCCCCAACAATCTGGATCTTCATTTTACCAACCTTGAAAGAATAAAAGCCTGAGTCAACCTTAGGTTTGTGAAAATCGAACTGTTGGAAGTTGACAGTCGGCATTCAGCAGAATTACCCTGCAATACTGCATTCTAATCACTGCACCACCACAGCTTAGACAAGAGAATATTATATTTAGTGATGAGTAATTTTCAATACTGAGGCTCCACTTCTATACAATTTAACCTTGTAGTCAGGACTGGCCATTTGAAAAGCTTTGCGCAAGCTAAAATGGGGGGGAGGAGTTTCAAAGGAAAATACTAACAGTGATATCAAATGAGGATAATGCTAAAAAAAATTATTGAAGCTTATTTAATGAAGCATTTGATAAAATGCATTTTTATATGATACCTCATTAATTAGAGGTAATTGCTGGCATCAAGACTTCTCTATAATAAACATTCCGATGTATTATAATAAATAGACCTTTTCATACTATGAGACTCAATTCACTTCAGATAATCATGTGTAATAACTCACATAAAAACATTCTGAAATTACCACTAGTTCTATGTAAACAGAATACTGAATATTCCGAATTCCAAGAATCTTCATTTGTAAATTTGTAGATGTTATAGTTTTCACATAAAAGCAGTTAAATATAATTGGATATATATTTGGATTATATCCCAGTTTTTTGAAATGAGTATGCCAGGATGTCAAATAAACAAAACATTTAAAAACTAAAGCTAAACAGTGGAGTGAGACAGTTATTATTATTTTGTGTATGTGATTCTCAACCTGTAGTTAGCAGACCATTGAGGGGCCGTAAGATTGTCACTGGGGGTTTGCGAAGCTTGAAGAAATATTATGATTTAAATCTTGAGTTAAGCCTTGGTAGTCCATAGCCACAAAAAAGTATTTAAAGGGGGGTGAAGAAAAGGTTGAGAGCCACTGGCATGTGGCATATCATACACGGACTAGCAATATATATTAAGAGACAGCTGAAAGGATAAATAGGATAAATATCTGAAGATTTTCAACCCTCATTTCCCAGATGCCCATTAGGTAAACCCATGTTGCTCTCTTCTGTCCTGTTATAGCTGTTTGGAATTTACTTCTGTCACAACCTTAGCTAAAGGATGCTTTCCTATGAAACAGATGCAACTTTAATTGCCTTCCTGCTATGTAAAAGAATTAAAGAGTTTAAAAAATAAATAAATCTTGGCCTAATAGCATAGCCTTTTCTTTCCCTTTTTGTAAACAAACAAAACTGTCAGTGATAAACAAAATCAGTCTTTTTATTTATTATCAAACACACACACAATATATATACCTTATTTGAAACATGATTTACAAAAAAACAAAAACCCACATTCCATATTTTGGCAACCTTATCTTCTTGAGTAAGCTAGGGATAGATATCTCCTTCCTAATTAGATTTTGGCTCATAAAAAGTTAATAAAAAGCAAAGTAAATCCTCTTGGCTGTAGGCCAAACAGAATTTCCAACTTGTGCAAAATAAAAACAAGAGATAATAAGACTTACCGTAAATAGGGCACCCAAACAAAGGAATAAAAACAATGCAGCTTCCGAATAGAACATTTGCCAATTTCTTAAAGTAGGCTTGATTTGAACAAAAATTCTCTTCTTGCTTTCATGAACTTTTTCAGCTTCTTGTCGATTTTTTCTTTTATTAGGCAAGAGAGAGAGAAAATCCTCTTTTTCTCCTAGCTTTCCCCAAGGCCCTGCTTTCAGTCTGGTGAATGTGGATTGATATTTATTACAAATTCTCACTCTCTTTTATTTATTTCATAATGTCCTACCAGTGAAAAAGCTTTGAATTCCTTTTCCAAAAATGAAAGCAGTGGTCTAAAATCAGCTTCTCGAGTAGTGCATTGTCTCTCTTGGCAGTGAGTTTGGAGACATGCTACCTAATTTTACTGAAACTATTTTCATGTAACTGAACTATGCCAGATTTCAATTATCCCATTTTTGAACATTTTTTAATAAATTTATCAGTTAAGTTTTAAAAAGATAGTTATCACTGTTCTCTTTTATTGAACTCTGGGGACTGAGTGTTTTCAATTTTATTTTGCTTTTTAGCAGGGGAGGGGTAATGATTGATTTTAACTACTATTATTTATAAAAAATAATTATTATATTACATTGATTTTTGTGTAGTTGTGAGTTATAGCCTGAAGAAATAGAACCTCTCAAGAGGTTCTGTAGGGGTGCAACTAACAGCTTCTACCTGTTATGTGGAAGCTATAAAACTATAAAAAGTTGGATCCCATAGTTTCGTGTGATTATAAAGCAGAATGAATGCAATCTCCCAACCAATTAAATAAGCAAGAACAATCTGTAGAACTGTACAGACACAACTTTGCATTTAAATTCTTAAAATACTACATGAAAAATACATAGGCATAATTAAAAGAGTTAACTAATAAAATCTAAAGACATTTTTTTTAACTAAGAGCTAAATTAGATTGATCTGCTATTAATGGAAGCTTGCCAAGAAAATATTTGTGGACTTTATTTTCTGATAAACATAGTTTACTGTTAATTAATTAAATTATTTTTTTTAAAATGGGATGGGATTTTTTTTTAATGCCCATGGGATCCCCAATAACAGAAACTGTCCTACGCGAACTAGAACAACATGCATTTCAAAACTGCACACCGAAATTTTGGTGATGCTACATGGATGATACATTTGTCATCATCAAAAGAAATGCATTGAAAGACTTTCATCCCCTACTGAACTCCATCTTCCTAGACATACAATTCACAATGGAGAAAGAAATGGCTAGACAATTAGCATTTTTAGAGTACTTGTCAAAAGGCAGGAAGATGAAAGCCTAGAAAGCATAGTTTATCACAAGGCAACCAACATTCCACACAATCTTAGTTTTTTTTAATAATATTTCATTAGTTTTCTATTTTACATTTAGGTATTTAAAGCAATGTGGTGGCTGGGTTAATCAATAGTTCAATAATATACAAAAATCTTTAGTACAAATCTCAAGTTACAACATCAAATATTTCCTCTCTTTTTCCCTTAATATCTACTATCTCATATTTAAGCTACCGGTAATACAGTTCTTATTATATCAACTAAGTAAAAACATCATTATTACATTTATCAATTTTTTTTGCTTATGCATATCTTAATTACTTTTACATTCAATCATAAACAATCAATGTCCTGTTATTGGTTTTTTCCCCAATTTTTAGTTTCCCATCAATATTCAAATTTAACATTTGATATTTATAATTTCCAGGCTTTAGATAACCAAAGTTTCCCTTATCTCAATTCATAATAGAATCTAATATTCAAAATACACATCTTATCTATTTGAGTATAGTCCTGTTCTATTTTCTAAAAGTTATTTATTTCTCACCATATTAAATCATCTAATTAATAATATAGCATCCCCTTCAACAAATCAAAACCATTATATATATTGTCTGGGTTAATCAATAAATCAAACATATAGACTTAGAAGAATGGCAAAAACTATGGCACCGAAATATTAAATTTACTAAAGCTGCATATAAGGAAAACTTATATAAATGTTTTATAAATGGCATATGACACCAGTTAGATTAGAGAAAATGTTTAAAAATGTTTCAAATATGTGTTGGAAATGTAAACAACAACCAGGCACTTATTACCACCTCTGGTGGATTTGCCCTAACATTAAGAAATTTTGTTTTAAGATTCATATGTGGCTAGAAAAGATGATTAAAATGCAGATAGAATTTAAACCGGAATTGTGTTTGTTAGGAATATTAGGTTTGAATTATGGAAAAGAGAATGAGTACCTAATATTACATGTGTTAACAGCTGCGAGAATAATATTTGTTCAATTCTGGAAAAATGAAAATTTACCATCTGACCAGATTATAATAACAAAAATACTTGAATGTGCAGAAATGGATAGATTAGCTTTAGAAATGAAGAAGAAAGAAGACACAATTTACTTTAAAACATGGGACAAATTTTACCAATGGTTAGCAACATGATAGAATGAGAAAAGGTTATAAAACTTAAAGAGATAATTGATAATTTGTACTTATCTTTCATGTTTATTTTGATGATTTTTTTTCTTTTTCCTATTTGTGATTTTAATAAGTAAATTATAGCTAATAAGTAATATATCAATATTTTAAAGTTATTACAATTAATTAGTAATATATTAGTAATATTATATTAAGCATTGTTATTTAGTAAAATGAATAAGATATATTGACCAACTTGTTATTTACATGACTATAGATAAAATTATTGTAAACTGTTTAATATTAGACTAACGATTAAGATTTAATATAATATATACACCCGGATGGGTCTACTTGCTGAAGCGATGTTATTTTGTGGGAATAATCCCACTATTGTGTTTACCCTTTTCCTTTGGTCTAACCTTTTTGTATGTTTCCCTTTGTTATACCTTTGTTGGCCTTATTCCCCTTTTACCCTTAAAAAACTTAATAAAATATATTAAAATAAATAAAATAAATCAAACATATTCATATATTTTTTTCTTTTGGGTCTAATTTTTAAATAGTAAACAAATAGAATCCTTATTTTCAACTAATCTCCAAATATTTTAAATTTAATGACCAAAATTTCTCTTATCTCAACTTCTCCCTTTAACCCTCTAATTAATAATATGAAATCCATTCTAATAAATCAAAACCCCAATTTTCTTCAGCCTTATTCTGGCTTTCTTCCTTTGCCAACTAGCCTTCCATGTCGGTGCTTTTAAATCATCAAATAGATCTGCCTCTATTATTATATATATTATTTGAAATAGGAGAGACCATTTAGTTGCATTTTTTGGAAGGGCTAGCCCATTTGTGTTCATTAGATTGTCTCCCTATTATTCCAAATCCCATGATTGTTCTGATATGTTTATCTTCCATTCAATCAGTTCTTCTTCTTTCTCCTCAAATTTCTTCTGATTTATATAGAAAGTCTTTTTCATTTTCAGTATTGTCACTCCATTTTCTGGATTTTCCATTAACTGTATTTGTTGGTCAATTGAGTCCTCTGTATTAGTATTTGATTGGTCCAGTTCTTCTGTTATCTTCTGCATTATTAGTTCTTTGGTTGTAGTCAAAATTTGGGTTTGTATATCTAAGCTGGCATCTTGTTCTTTTATGTTGCATCTTATTTTGTCACAAGCTGAAAGAATGGTTTCATGTATTGCTTTCAAAATGGAAAGGATATTTTCCTGGTCTTCATCCATATTCGCTTAACAGTGTGTTAAGTTGACTTTAAAATCAGATGTTAAAAATAATTTTATAACTAAGTATAGAATTTCTATTTCATGTATTATAGGTGGTCTTTATAGTAGAAGTCGTTTGTCAAGTAAGATTTTATAGTCCAAGGTATTTCATCATCTCATGTAATAACCAATGTTCCTCAGATAAAGAAATAGGAAAGCAATTCCCCACATATAGCTCTGAAAGTCAATAAAGGTTTACAGTCATAGTTCAAGCAAGCCAGTTATGCCACCCAGAAATTCTCTTTACAGCTGAGTTTCTCACAGGTGTTATCTATCAAGGTCAAAAGAGTTTCATCTGAAGTCTGGGCTTCAAGCCAAGTCTCTTTTAGGCAATAACAAGTTGTAATACCAAACTTCGCCACAAGATGTCACCGATGCCAATTAAAGTTTTTTAAGTCCAAAATTTTTATAATCCTTTTTCCAGTTTTATTTCTTTTTTGTAGATAAAAACAAAAGTCTCCAGTAAAAATAAGAAAACTTTTGGCTCCCAAGTTTCAGAAAAATATAAATCCAATTAGATTAAAATTGTTCTTTTAGTGCTTTAACTCCCCTGGGTAGCCAATTGCCATTGTTCTTAGAGGGTGGGGTAGAAATTTCCTTTCCTTTCTCCTCACAGGGGGAAAAATATACTTTGGGAAGCCTTTACAGGAAAATAAAATACTTAAGATCTTAAAGAGAATATCAGATCTCACCCAGTTTCATCTGCATTGCTTTAGAAGTGCTTGATGGTAAGTTTGACTTCTGCTGTCTGCATCTTAGTGACGAGCCATATTGCTATGGCCGGTCTTTCCTCCGATGGTTTGGAGGGCTGCCCCAGATTGAGTGGAAGGGCTGCCACCCTCCTGCAATCAAGCGGGTGTCCCCTCCTTTCAACCCTTTCCAGGGTCCCCCAGCGGAACGAAATTGAATGCAGAAGACAGAGCTCGCTGTCTAGTGGTTGTGGTGGCCACGATGGCAAACCAGAAGTCCACACAATCTTAGTTTTAACAGTAACCTCCACTGTCACACAAAAACAGCTGCATCAGAACACTATATGGCAGGGGCAGAACTTACAGTAGTACCAAGCAAGCTAAATAACTGAAGAGCAGATATATAGGTGAACAATTCAGGCAGAATGGGTACCCACAAGGATTTATTATAAGACATCTGTGTAACATGCAAAGGAGAGAAAAGAAGAAGGTACAAGACCAACTGTATGGTACACCCTGCCACACATCAAAAGCATTTTGGAAGAAGTAGAACACAGGATATACTTTTAATGTAATCTACTGGATTCCCTGCATGGATTTTCCCTGTGTTTATGTAGGACAGATGGGGAGGAAAGTAACTGCCAGCATGCAAGAACATAAGCAAGTGATCAACTGAAGAGACCGGAACTCATAGGTAGCCTCACACTGCAATAAACAAGGACATACATTCAATTTCACAGCTACTAAGATTGTTGGCTGAGCAGGTACAAAGGTAGTCAGGGAAATGATTGAAGATTGGGAAATGGGCCCCTTGTCAGTCAATAGGAATGCTGATTTACCACCAGCTTATCAGATATAGAAGCCAAGGACTTGGCAACACAAAAAACAACAGCCAACAACTTAAGAGCTGGCCTTCAACTTCCCAATCAACAAAGAAAAAACCAGCGAAGGGGCGTGGCTGCCCGGTCACTGCCGCCTCTCCGGCCTCACCCAACGTGATGGGCAGAGGCGGCGGCAGCAGCAGTGGGAGGATGGCCAAGAAGTGCCGTGCAGCAGGTGGGGAAAGGGGCCAGGCAGCCGCCGTGGGGGAATCTCTCGAAAGAGGCTGCGAAATCTACTGCCTGCGAGACTGCCGAAAGGTGCGGGTGGAGAGGGGAAGCTACGGAGACCCCTGGTGACCCCCCCGGCGGAACAGGGCAAGGGGAGACCCACCGGGCAGGGAAGAGGCATCCCGAGACTCCTTACCCAGGTTCTACCACCTTTCCAGCAATCCTCCCGGCTCTTCCTCCACTGCCACCACATGCAATCCAAAGAAGGAAAGAGGTTTGTGGGCAGTCCCACAAACCAAAGAAGTTCAACGAATCAATTCAAACTTTGTGAGAAGTTTGAATTGATTGGTTGAACTTTTTTAGTCCCATTTTTTTTTCAGACTGCACATGGTGGCTGAGGACAGGGAGCCGCAAGAGACAGCTGAAAGAGTCGCATGCGGCTCTGGAGCCGCGAGTTGCCTACCCGTGCCATATACCATTAAGACCATGTTTAAAACCATATTTTATATGCATTATTAGAACTATGAATGGAATATATAGTAAATATATTTACAAACCAATAAACAAAAGCTATAAGAAAGAAGGGCTTCTTTTATGTTGTCATTTACTTTTTACAAGAACAGTCCTGAACAATATCACTCAAAAACAAAATGTGCTTTTAATTTACAGTTCTACTTACAAAAGTTTATTCTTAGCTAATAGATTACTATACTAACATTTAATGATATGATATGTTGCTACTTCCTATATTAATAGATTAATGATCAAACCTTATGTTAATATTTTGTAATGAGTATTATATTTACAGTAAGTATGAGTATTATATTTACTGCTAAGAAAATAGCATACAGTGCTAAGTTATAGTCCAGTAATCATTTTATTTTGTTGTTAATATTGTACAAGTTCTTTTACTCATTAGTACTCATTGACAAATAAACTCAAGGGTAAGTCTTCACGTCAGATAAACATCAGCAATTAGTACTTCCATTACAACTAAAATTAAGAAATATATTCCTTTGCCACCCATGATTTTTTTTTAAAATGGGAAAAATAGAGTACAGCAGAAAACTACTAAGTCAATGTCAAACACGTTTTCACAATTAAAATGAGCATTATCAACAGAGTGGTGATATTAGACCCAAAGCTGTTGATTAATTGAATAGCCAATGGGATATAAACTGTTGAAAGCTCAGCCTCAAAGGCAACCTTCAGTGTTAGCAGAAAATAACACAACATGGCATCAACACATGGGATGACTTGTAATTGCTTGGTGAAAGAAACAAAATAAGAATGTTGTACTTACAGAAACTTAATTGCTCCAGAAAGAAAGCCAAGCAATTATCTCTATGGTAATAATTAATCACTGTTCTAGGTGTGAACACAAGGCTTTTTTTGTGTCAGACTCCAGTATTAGGATGTCACAAGTGGGACAATCAGAATAGATATGTACTTTACTCATTGTGTTGTAAATATTATTGAAAATCCGTCTGTAACAATAAAGTTATCAAATAATGACAAGCTTTGTGCTACTTTTAAAATATATCTTACTGATAGATATTGTTGACCTACAGTATAAAAGAAGCATAATTTGGACTTTTGGGAATACTAAAACACAGAGTTTTAAAGCATTGCAAAATTTTTCCCAAAGTATTGTATGAGTCATTTTATTCAAGCTGCAAGTAATTTATTCGGTTTGTAAGAAAAGTAATAGTTTGTATGAATGCTATAAATTTATTTCAGAGAAGCCCAATAAAACTTGTCCCAATATGAGAAAAGTAATAATAAGTAATAATAAATATAGAAAACAGTATATGAGTTACTGTTAAAAGTAATAATAAGTAATAATAAATATAGAAAACAGTATATGAGTTACTGTTATCAGTATAAGTATAATCAGTATAAGAACTGATTCTTTCCCATTTAAAATTCAAAGGATATTTTTATAATTTTATAAAATATGATAGTTAAAAATATAAAAACTAATACAAAGCTACAAAAAATAAAAGAATAAAAATAAAAATTAAAAACTGCAGAAAAAATATAGAAATAAAAATAAAAATTAAGAATATAGCAAAGAAAAAGAAAAGAAATATAGAAAGAAGTGGCTTCGTTCTTTATCACAACCAGTATAAACAATTTTAATTACTTATCACCATCTCTTGAAATACAATGAATGATCTCTTTCAAGTAATCCACTACTTTTTTGATTTTCCATTTGTATATCTTGTGTCATTATTAAGACATCCTGTGATTTCATTTGTATATGTAGTATAAAATTCATGTAACGTGTCACTTTTAAATCCATTTTCAAATCAGACTCAGTCTGGCGGGTAAAACCTATTCCTGTTCTATAATATCTTTTAAAGAAAGGCTGTCTATACTGGCAGATGCTATTAAGATTAACATCTGGATCCAATGCTCACAAATATCCTCAATATATCCAATGTTAAAATATTTGGCTCCATTTTGTGTTTGAAAGTCAAATTTAATTGTTCTTTTCCCTGAATTATAATCTTTAATTTCTCCTGATGTCCTCTACTATCCAATGTTCAAATTTCCATTCTATCATATTATTTTTTAAGAATTCAAAATAACAGCATTTTCACAAGGGAAGGATTATTCCGATTAATTGTAATCTTATTTCAAATCCATCTGGGCCCTTCATACATTTATAACTTCTAAAATAAACATTCTAATCATCCCTTTTCTGTTTATTATTTTTTTTAAAAAATATGTTTTTTAAAAAAATATTTATAAACTTATTTTTAAACTTCTTTTGCTAAGGATTAAAGGAAACTCACCTGCTACAATTATAAAAGTTGTTGTTTGAAAGGTTCTTAACAGTTGAAAAGTAGTTAAGAAGCAATTTCTAAAAGTATTTTAAAAATGAGACTCAGCAGAAAATTGTGTCCATTAAAGCTACATTATGTTGGTGAACTTTATGGAAAACTCTTAGTTCTCTGATGTTCAACTCATGGAGCAACTGCAGAACCCTCAGTTTAAGCTGTTTACTCATGAGGAGCAGATGTTTGGAGTGCAAGTGGGCAATCTGGAGAGACTGGGCTGGCCAGAAATTGCCATTAGGCTACCGATCTCACTGCGTGCTGTCGCTGCTCCCTTGGAGTCATCCAGTTCGACATGAATCCTTACCTGAAGTTCCAAAGGATAATTTGATATTGATATTATCAAAATCTGCCTGGAAAGTGATACTAAAAGTTTACAAATACATATTATTATTCAAAACAGTCAAATTATTATTAATAATATTAAAAGGAAAAAATATTAAAAGGAAAAAAGTTTCAATTTAAATTATTAGGCTTTGGTTTTAACATTTCCCATGCAATCCATTTAGAGGCATGTGGGAGAGTGAGCTTTTTCAATCTGCTTTGTCATTCTTCTTTCATTCTGCAGAAAACTGAATATTCAGGACGATGGTTAGATAGGGATAAGCTATTCCTTCTTCTCATAGTTAATATAATTTTCTTTCTTTTAAATTCTTCTGAAAAGCAATTTAAAGTTTCTCAAATATGGAAATCAATTCATTTAGAAACAAAACGATTACAGTGAAGTTTATATTTACCTCGTGTCTTCAAAGAGTCTGTTACAGACCAAATTGATTATTAAAGTAGCATCAAATTTTGTTAAGAAATCAGCTAATTAATATTCACTTAAAAATCCAGAATGAAAAAGTAGAAAGCAATACTGAAAATTTACCCCAATATTGTGAAATTAAATGTATAATTTGTATAGAAAGGGAAGAGGGATCATTTAAAAGACTGCAAAAATATCTTTAAATAACATGTAATACACACACATGTGTACCCACATAATTAATATTTTAAGTCTCAATAATGATAAAAAACTTTTCAAAGTGTTGAAATAAGCAATATTGAAATTAAACTTTAAACTACTGCATGATAGGCTCAATGTTAAAAATAGACATGTACAGTATATACTACAGTCATTAATGCTATATGTGTTGACAAATATTTTGAATAATGAACATGTCCTACCCTTTTTATTGGTTATTTTTATTAATATAATTACATCACTTGAATATTAGGAACTAAAGTATATCTGCCCTGGGAAACTTAAAACTATTGCTTTTATTATATGAAAAACAGCATTTTGTTATATTACATGAACCATCTAATAAACATGATATCTTAAAATACTGTACTTTAAAAGGTTTGCCCTTTATAATACTGCCACAATACAGAAGGATAAGTTATTTAAGGGAGTCCTTGAAGTTGTAGCATATTAGTTCTCCTTTCAGTTCCTATTATTTTCTGCTTTAAGTTTTAATAAGAGCTCTGTATCTCATGCATGATTGCTTCTAAAATAATTTAAAGTTATGATGATGGAATATACTTTCAATAATGATGAGGTTCAGATCTTCCTTTTTCTTCACCCTTGGCAGAATGAATTACCATCAACTTTTCTTTTTATTATTATAGTGCTGTCTATGATTTCTGAAACAAGTTGTAAAAAGTCTTCTGCTATACCAATTCAAGTTACCAAATGCTTTCCTGTTAACAGTTCCCCCTTTTTTGCAGTCCATTAACTTTTGTCTTCTATCCATTCCTGAAGATTTTTAGTGATCTTATATATATTGGATATAAGATACTTCTTAATGTATTATACAGGCTAATTTCCCGTCTGGCTTTTTTCCATTGTACAGGACTTTGTGTTATTAAGGATGAGAGGCAAAGTAAATTAATGTTTAATCCATGAAGTTTATTTTATCACTAACTATGATCTCTAAAAAGCACCTTTGATCTTGATTTCTCTTTGATCAACTGAAGAACTTCAGTTCAGTGAGTTAAATTGTCCAGATATGTAAAATCTTTATGTAGTGTTGAAGGAAAAGTCTTCATCATGGTTCAGTCCAAGCCGGGAATAAACAACATGGTGACTGCTTGTTTG
Organism: Protobothrops mucrosquamatus; assembly: GCF_001527695.2. NCBI lineage: Eukaryota > Metazoa > Chordata > Lepidosauria > Squamata > Viperidae > Protobothrops > Protobothrops mucrosquamatus. Next base: position 611,404 of record NW_015386750.1, read on the forward strand.
GAGTTGTTCCTGTGGCATGAACTTTGACCTGAGTCTGAGTGTGCCCTTTGGTATCTGTGGGTTAATCCTATTATGTCCTGTCTTAGAGTTTGGGTGGGGTATGTAGATTTTAGGTGTCGTTGGCTTCTTCTTTTTTTTTTAAAAATAAATTTTTATTATTTTTCATTTAAAAAAACAGAAACATAAATCTTTTATCACAATATCAACCAAAGAGAATAAAACTAAACAAAACATTCACGGATGTGTCCGGTGTCCCCCCACATTGATAAGTCTTTTTGTACTAATTTCCACAATTTCTCATAGTTATTCTGATAAAGTTTCATGTTAGAGGAGGACAAGAAAATTCCCAGATACTTAACTTTACTAACCACTTCAAAACCTGATATTTGCGTAAGTTGTTTTTTGTCTTTAGCAGTCATATTCTTTGTAAGAATTTTAGTCTTTTGAACATTAGTTCTAAATCCAGCCACCTTGCCATATTGNTTGCAACAAAGTTTCCAGTGACTCAATTGGTTGAGACAATGTAAAAACCAAATCATCCGCAAAAGCTTTAAGTTTATATTCTTTAGAAGAAATTCTTAAACCTTTAATCATTGTAGAATCTCTAATTCTGGATAGTAGAATTTCTAATGACAATACAAATAATAAAGGAGAGAGTGGACAACCTTGTCTAGTACCTTTTGGGAGTGGTGAGTTTTGATACCTTCTGGGGCTTTTGTGTTTGGAATTCCTGTTCCTGTGGCATGAACTTTGACCTGAGGTTCTTTTGAGTGTGCCCTTTTTGATATTGGTGGGTTAATCCAATTATGTTTCCAAAAGTCATATCCTGCTTCCATGGGGCTGTAGCTGATGACTATTTCCTGTGTTAGATTTTTTGGGTTAGGGGTTGTTCATTCTAGGGATCTTTTGTCTTTCTAATCCCATCAGCTCTAAGCTTCCTGGTGCCAGTCTTTCTGAAAGGATTATGATATCTGCATTTCTAAAAAGCTGGTTTCTGCTTGGGGCTATTAAGAAAAACTGGGCATGCTTTTCTGCCTTTTTAAGATCCTTTGAGGAAATATAATATTCTGCCTTTTTAATATTTCCTTCTCTGGGGTGGGGTGGGGGGCTGACTTCCCACAATCCTTTGGGTAGAGATAGCAAAACATGAAATAAATCATTTATAAATCTTGTGGGTTTACATAGCCTTCTTCTAAGTAGATCTAATTTTGGAAAAATATTAAAATCAAAATGGTAAATTCTGTATATTCATTATGCATTAGCTCCATCTACTGTCTTGTCAATGCTGCATATAAAAAGCACAAAAAGGAAATTTGTAAGAGCTTTCAATAGGAAAATCATATTGCTTGAAAAGAACACAAGATATAACTTCCTAATGAACCAATACTGTACAAGAGTTGAATGGAATTGTACTCCAACACATCTGGAAGTATCAAACCGCTCTAGCTAGTAAGAAATGAACAGGAATAGCCATAGGAGTACAGAAAACAGCAGGGTAAATTCATTTCCACCCAGCAGCCGAATTCACACAACACGCCAAACTCAGATTTACAAACAGCAATTGCTGCGTTCAGGTAAAGTGCTACGCCAAATAAATATTATGGATGATTACGGCAGCCTGGCTCTAACATTTTCACATTTTAATTACTTGATTCTATTTAGCCCAGTGTTTCTCA
>NW_015386750.1:615128-618058 GCF_001527695.2 Protobothrops mucrosquamatus
GAGCGACTAAGGTCCTTGCTGCTGTTATACAATACAACATCAGTTTCATTTCTTTTTGATCCAAATTGTCCATAATACCCAATAAAAATAACTGCGGTGTAAATTTTATCTTTTTCTTAAAAATCTGTTGAATATTCCACCAAATCTTAATCCAAAAGGCTTTAACATCCCTACATGTCCACCAAATATGATAATAAGTGGCATCCATACTACCACATCTCCAACATTTTGGTTGCAAATTCAGATACATGCAAGACAATTTTTGAGGGTCCAAATGCCATCTATAAAACATTTTATAAAAATTTTCCCTTAAATTCTGTGCTTGAGTGAACTTGACATTTCTTACCCAAATTTTTTCCCAAGTTTCTAACTTTATTGGTTCTTGAATATTTTGAGCCCATTTAATCATACAATCTTTAACCAATTCTACTTCCGAATCAAGTTCTATCAAAACACTATATATTCTCCTAATATGGACGGTGTCGTTGGCTTCTTAATCTTCTAGTTGGGTGCCTTCAACCTTCCTGGATGGTTTACATCTGCATTTCTACAGAGCTAGTTTCTGCTTGGGGGAGGGAGATTGGGGCTATTAGGAAAATTGGGCATGCTTTTCTGCCTCTTTAATATTTCCTTCTCGGGGGGGGGGGTGACTTCCCACAGTAGAAGTATTAATGCTGCTTTGTGATTGTGATAATATCTATATTACTACAATTAGCCTGCAGTTGCTATCTCTCTAATTATATTCTAATAGAAAATACATGCATTTTGAAAATATTACAACTGTTGTTTCCCACTTCCTCAAAAACAGGATGAAACCCATGCCTAATCACCTTCACTTCTGATAGTTACAAAATGACAAAGAACCCTATGAACCAGTAATTGTTTCTCATGGTTGAAGAAAGAGTGAGAAAAAAAAGTTAAATCAGAGCTTAGGTCCATTAGCTACTGCAGTTGCTAGAGTAACAAAAATCTCCTTACTCCCACTTCACAAATAAGCTAAAGAAAATAAATTACTAATGTCCCCTCATCCCAGTTTTCATTACATGTGTGCATTTGTTTGGCAAGTTACAATAAAAAATAAGCAAACAGCTGCTGTGAGGGGAACCTACCAGGCTGCAAAGGCACCATTCTCTATGTAATGATTTTAAAATTACAGTCAACTATGAAACTGAAAGAATAGCAAGTTGGCATTTTAAAACCAGTTGTTTTTCATAATAGCACTGGTCATGATTATTCATTGCTGCGGTAGTGAGAATGGAGGTATGCAGCTGGGATTATTCTTGATTATTTTGGCTGTTCATAAATTTTTGCAACACTTCTCAGGTGTGCAAAAGTGAGCAGGAATGAAACTAGCAGGACTTCTACTGGCTTCCCTTCTCTTTAGTTAGAGTGCAATTCCCTGCAAAAGCATCATGATGTTCCTTGAGGTCGAAGATAGATCCCTAAGCTTTAAAAAGGAAGTTAGCTATTTATGTTTTTTTTAACTGAAACAATATACTGTAAATATAGGAGAGATTAGTAGTTCTCTTCTATTCAGGAGAAGGTGATTTTTTTTAAAAAAAAAGACACAAAAAATCAATGGAAATTCTTTTGCCACAGCATCAGCATTTTAAATAACTGCAAATAGAAATACTAAATTTGATTTAGTTTCAAATGAATTACAGATGGAAAAATTTGCTTAGCTCTGCAACACTTCTAATATATGAAATGCTTTCATGATTTCACTGATGCAGAATTCTCAATCAGGTGTTCCCTCTGTTTTTCATATTAACAGAAATGGAATCAAAAATCAAGAATGTTTCGTGGAACTGTGAGATTTGCAGAAATATTTATTGAAAATAAATGGAATCCCCTTAAAAATACAGAAATAATATGTTTATTGCACTTAAAAAGCTTTCAGGGAAATGATAATTGAAATAAAAAAGAGAGGAAGAAAGAACTGATACAATGAAGTTCCTAATGGTCTGCACTATATTGAAAGAGCCTGTGGTTGTTGATTGGCCCACAGAATAAAAGTATATATATTGGGAATGGACTTCAAGTATAATCAACTGAAATTGTTAGCTCTGTAACATCTAATGGGCCACAGCTCACAACATCTGGAATTTCTTAGGAAACAAAAAATAATGTACTCTTATCATCACTGTGAAAAATATGACCCTATTCACATGATAAGCTTAACTGGATCAAAGTGAAAGTTGGTCCATCATGTAGACTTGTGAACCCCAAACAGATAGGGCTAGCTAGTGTTAACCTAAAGTAACCTCTGGGTCATTGGGGATAAAAGTAATTCCTCCCACATCAGTTATGTCATGCAAACAGGCACAAAGGATTGAGTGTGGATTAAACTTCCCAACAAGCTCTAGTATTACCCTGTGAAACACTGAGAAAAAACTCCACTGAATTCTATCCACATGAGTGACCCCAATTGAGCACCATTTTCCCTAGGGGAGAAATATCAAGAAATGAGAGCATCATATATTGTATTTGGAACAATGTTGAAAATGATGTTTTTCCTTTTCCCTATGACATTGGCAACTATGCAATAGGAAGTATAATTTTTTACTTTTATATTATTTTTTAATATAAATTTTAACCCTTATATTACCTTTACCCATAATATCATTTTTACCCTTATATTAAATTTTAATATATGGGATAGCTGTACAGATCAGTCATTTTGTGGCAGCTCGGGGGGGTGCACGAGCCTGGCTCCAGGGAATTGTAAACACTTCTTTGAGGGAGGGTGCCTTCCCCACGGCCTTGAAGGAGGCGGTGGTAAGGCCCCTCCTTAAGAAGCCCTCCCTGGACCCAGATGTATTGGCTAATTATCGCCCGGTCTCCAACCTTCGCTTCGTGGCGAAGGTTGTTGAGAGTGTGGTTGCACAGCAGTTCCCTCGACACCTGGAGGAAACAGTCTATCTAGACCC